>NC_136510.1:32209279-32216779 GCF_053919585.1 Euprymna scolopes
TTCACGTTGATACTCTCTCGCGAGTCTTTCATCTCTCCCTTGCGTTGGTGCAGGTAATCCATAGCTTGCCAATGGTTGACCGCACATAAGGAGAACTTTTTCTTCAATTAGACAAAGAGTTTTATTGTAGATGTCCTCATTAAAATCTGCTTCTGGATTGTTAACTTCTTGCCTGTATCTGTGAAGAATGTCTTCAGATATTACATCACGAAAAGCCATCCAGATCTCAAGAGGATTTCTTGGCTCACAGGCTGTTAAAATTATCACAAATAGGCTTCGCAAATTTGAAGGTGATTGAGTGGCACTTGCCTCTCCTACTGCTTGATGCAAGTGATGGTCATTTTCTAGAAGGCCTCGAGCAAGGCACGCTGCTCTGTATGTTTCAAACACCTGACCATTGTATGCTCGCAAATTTTGAAATGAAGTTGGACCAGCAACCTCATTGAGCAACAGGCGTAAGAAATAACACTCCCCTGCTTTTGGACTAATCGTGTAGATTCTCCCAATGCATGGTGCCTTCCATACATCATCATTTTCAGCACCTTCAACTTGTACCCCACGCATTCTTCTCATCCATTTCTTTGTCGATTTGTTCCAAGTGTAAAACTCAGGGACTTCTACGTATTTGAGACCCCTTGCAAAGTCATCCTCATGGCAGAGTTGAAAAAATGGTGTCAAAGTTGTGGCAGGCGGTGGACCTTGGGCTCGTTCCAGAGCAGTATCAGCTGAGAACATGACATTCTGCCCATTTTCAAGATGAACAGAAAGTTGTACAATTGGGGGGAAATGTTCATGGATGGGATGTTCCAATATCCTTCAGGCCGCCTCTGAACTGCCGACATACCTTGCATTCTGGAACTGCTGGATCTCATCCACAATGTGACTTTGTACTTGGCCTTGTTGGTTAGCTGCTCCATCAGTTCTTTGTAGTTCAAACACTGCTTGATCACATCCTTTATTCACGTATTTGAGGACATATTTGATGCTTTGGATCGAGCTGCAAATTTCTACGTTAATGTGAGCGTTGAACTGCTGAAGGAGGACCTTGTTGTACGGAACAATCCACTGGTTTGTTATTTCTTGATTAACATACCGACCATTTCTCTTCATCCTTATTGTACCAGTCTGGCTTCCATCTTCTGGTTTTCTTCGCCTGTACTTGGGGTAAGAGTCTTGGCCTTGCTCGGTACACTGAAGAAATTCTTTTGGGTATTTTTTGGAACATTTGTTGTCAATCGTACATGGACAATTTGGATTAAATGGTCCACAAGGTCCATGCACCATATGTGCCATCACTTTAGCATGAAGATCAGGATCTTCCTCTTTGTCAGGGATCTCTGCAGATATGCAGAGATCCATTTTTTCTGGTAGAAGTTTGTCCTCTGGGGCCTGCCAGGTGAGGATGTGTGCATGCGGCAGTCCTCTTTTTTGATATTCAATACTGTACAGGAAAGCCCTCAACCTGCCAAATCCTCCCTTTTTAATAAATTCAAGTAACTTTTTTAGCTTCTGCCTGAAAACCCTGGCAACAATATCTGGACGATCCTGAGGGTCTTGCCCTTGAAGACAATTTTCTGTAATTTCTGTCCACTTTGGATTTGTTGTGAACGTGATGAAGAGGTCGGCTCGGCCCATTCGCCGAACATATGCCATGGCATCACTTTGACGCTCAAACATGTATCGAGGGCCTCCTGTATAAGTTGCCGGAAGAACAACTCGTTGACCAAACTGTTCTGGATTCCCATCCTCCCTAAGAATTGAATCTCTCAAGTTGCTATAATTGTCAGCTCTCAGGGTCTGTTGCTCACGCCTCAGGAACTGTAAACGTTCTGTTTCAATCTTGCAGTACACATCCACCAGCCATTGTTGAAATAGCCTTTGGTACCAGAGAAAATAGTTTCCAGGCCGAGTCATTAAATGGTACGAATAAAATTGCTGTTGGGTAACTTTTCGCCCATTGGATGCCTTCATGTAGATGTTGTAAGATGGAGAACCATAGGGGTACATTAACGGGTACATTAAAGTATCGTAGAGGGGATGTAGTTCGGAGATCCATTTTAATGTATCATTTCTAAAACGCAAGACAATATCCCGGTTAGCTGTTGGTTCATTCTCCATTAATATTCCAATCTCATACGTTGTTGTTGGAGCATTGAATCGCCGTGGATGCTCTTCTTGCGGCCTTCGGTCTTCCCTTATGACAACTTTATGTTCTACCAAGTGTTCTTCTTCAATCCTCTCCTTTGTTGTTTTCAGCTGACAAATGAAGCTGTTGTTCTCATGTAAAAATTCAGTCAGACTTTGGAGAATGTCTCTATTGAGTCTACTGTCACGTCCCTGATTATGTAGTTCCTCTTCCAGACTATCCAAGAAGTAGACTTGAATAAACTTTGCTGTTTCATCTTCAGGTGGTAAAAAACTCCCAATCTGGTGGCAAACCTGGCCTCGAATTCTAAAAGAAGGATTCCACCCATGTACTGCCACAATTTTGTGACCAAATGATGTCATTGCAAAACAATTGTTATAACTGCGTAGATTTTGCAGAAAATCTTTAGAGATGGGACCATTGCCGGAGAGCAAATCTTGAAGCAACTGAGGCAGTGGTGGAAAGCTATCAAGCACAACTTTGCCAGAAGAACAACAACAACCAGGGGTTTCTCCTTTAAATTTTACAGCTGAGCAATGTTGACATACTTTGTCCATTTTTCCTATATCAGCTGTAGTGAGAGAGTCATTTTTGTTGTAGAGCAATCCTTTTCTATTGCAGTGTTCTATTTCATGGTGTCTCAAAGCAGTCATTCGTTGTCTAGCTGCCTCGTTTTCTGTCAATTGCTGGGGCAAAGTCATACTCTCTCTCCATGCAGCCTCTCGTTGTTGCCCTTGGTATAGGCGAAAGCTTCGTTGGGTTTCCGATTCATTCTGATGTCGTTGAGCCACTCTTAACTGACCTTGCGTACGTCTACTTACCTCATATAATTCATTCGATCGTAATATTGCTTCTCTTTCCAGTGCATATCTTTGCCTTTCTTGAATTTCATCTTGTGATGAATTTAACCGCCTTACAGCATGTCTAGTTCTGTCAGCTTCACGTTGGGTTTCTCTTTCCAAATCTGACAGTCTTGCTCTCCTTTCTCTTTTACGTATCCTGTTAAGTTCTAGACGTCTTTCTCTATCTGAATTGTTTTCATTGGAGCGAACTGCAGCAACTCTTAGTCTATTAGCTTCCAATCTTTCCATTCTTTCTTCCTCACTTTCGTTTCTACTTCGTTTGGGTGGCATAATTTCGGTTTTAAACGGAATTGTTTAACGATATTAATGATTGTAAATTAATTAAGCGTAAAGGAAATGTATACTAACTGAAATGGACGAACTATAAATAATATTTCTGAATAGTACAATTATAAACAATTATATTGTACCTATTTACTATGCCTCCCCACGGGACAGAGTTAGACACCAGGGTCGTTTTTTAACGTGGAGAAAAGGTACAAAAATAAAAATTGTCTCAGTCGTGAAGGATTTCTCCTCCACCGAAAGAGAACAAGAAAATGAAGTGCAGCATCTGAAGAACAGATACTACACTTTGATCTTGACCAAAAGGAATGAATAAAAGCGACCTACGTGTGACTCATTACTTCCGGGTGTAAACGTCACAGTCTAAAAGTAATAATTAAAAAAAAAAAAGTAAATGTAAAATAAATGTAATACCAACTTAGGTTAACTAAGTAAACAGTACAATTAAAACAGTTCTATTAAAACAAATAATTACTAAGATCTAGGTAATTGTTAGTCTCATTGTTATGGTTTTAAAGAAAAAAATGTGTAAAAAAAGTTCTGCTTTTGTGAGTACGTGTATTTCTTTTAAATTACATAACCTTTTTATTTTATTATTTATATCTCTTTTAAATTTATATATTTTGTTAGTAAACTGGAAGAAATTCAGTTGAATAAAACCTTGTTCGTGTTCTTTACGTTAAACTCATATTTTTATAAAAGGTTCATCCGGTTTAAAGAAAGCACTAAGTTTAAATAAGACTGGAAATAACTAATTCAATATATAAATAGAAAAATGAAATAAATATAAGCTTTAAGTCTTAAGATAGTAATAATCAAAATGTAATAAATTATTTGTAGTTCAAATCTATGATAAGACAGGCTTTCGAAATAGGCTCGACCAAAAAGATTAAATTGGAACGAAATTATAATCTCCGTGCCATTTTCAAAACAACCCCACAAAAGTAACGATATCCTGCAGTTGGTTAAAATGACAACGTTGGTTGTAAGAAAAATGTAAAAGAAAATGCGCTTATCTGTTTATTTTGACCTGTTTTATTTAATTAAAAAAAAATTGGCTATAACTGGAAGAGAGCGTTATGTTTTGGGGGTTGTTTAAAAAATAGAATGGAAATAAAGTTAGTTCCGTTTTAATTGTCTTTAATTGCGGCAAGCGCTAAGAAAATCGAAAAATCACTGTTTACATTCGAAATGTTAACTTTTATAGGTTTACAGGTTTGCTGACAAGGCTGGGGGTGTTTAATACAATTATTTTACTAAATTGATTTTTTTCATTTAAAAATAAAATTATTTCTTTTTTAATAAAGTTTTATTTTAAAATATTTGTTTTTGTTTATTTATATAAAATTACGATAGTTGAATTGTATTCTTTCAATAATATTGGCAAGTAAAATATAAAAGATTAAAACGGAACGAAATTGAAATTTCCATTACATTTTCAATACAATCCCAAAACATAAAGCTTTGCTCGCCAATGAATTGTTTTGATAATATACGTAAAGTGAAATAAATCGAATATAAAATTAAATGAAAATATATTAAATAATTAAATGTTAAATAGATTTTGTAAATAGTACAGTTGAAATGATTAGAATATTTCCAATATGTAATAAGGTCGAGGTAATTAGTTAAAGAGATTTAATATAATGTGATATGCAAATGAGCATAAGTCATTCGATATGGGGGTGGTTTGTAGACTAGTATATAAAGAAATTAGGCATATATTCTTATGTCTCCTATAACAGAAACATCCTAAAATGGGTTCTAATGTTTCTCTACCAGGAGAGATCTACCGTCTTACCTCCTTTATATTTCGTTGATGATGGAGAGCTGTACACACAGACAGAAACACACGAACCCTATTACTTTATAAAAATATAGATATATATATATATATACATATATATATACATATATATATATACATATATATATATATACATATATATATATATACATATATATATATATATATATATATATATATATATATACATATATATATACATATATATATATATATACATATATATATACATATATATATATATATATATATACATATATATATATATATATATACATATATATATACATATATATATACATATATATATATATATATATATATATATATACATACTAGCTGTATCCTACCACGCGTTACTGTGACTCAATTTAGTGTAATGGAAAATTCTAATAAAAATAGAAAATGGATGTTTCTTATATTCTTAGTAGAGCAATCCACTCCAAAAAGTTAAAAAAAAAAAAAAAAAAAAAAAGGTGAAAATGAAAAAAAATGGTACTCTTGCAGAATTGGATCCTGATCCTCGGGATTACCGTCAATCATGGCTTGGGCTCGACCAACAATCAGTGGATAAAGCTGAACGTAGCAAAAATGTTGAAACGCTAAATGTTTTTTTTTTTTTTTTGTATACAAAAATGTGAGTTAGTAATTAATATTTGAGTGATGGGGGGGGGGGGTAAGGTTACTATACACAGATTCGAAAAAGTTGTCCAAAAACAAATAAATAAAAACAAAGGTAAGGTAAGCTACGGTTCTACATAACTGGATAATTGTTTAGTGTTTTTATGTAATGTAAAATGTTTAATCGGCTCGAAAAACAGAAATGGTTGCAGACTCTGTTGAATACGTTAAGTTTGGGAAAGTAAGTTGAAAACTAAAAACTATACAATACAATGTGAAAAACCCACCGAATATATGTTACCATGACATAGGCTGACATAATCGGTGGGTTTGTGACAGTATTTTGTATAGTTTTCTAGTTTTAACTCACTTTGTCAAACTTAATGTAATCAACAGTGTCCACCACCATTTGTATCTTTCAAATACACCGATAAACACTGTTTTTCGAGCCGACTAAACGTTACATTAAATGAAAAGGGTTTGTATTACTAAACACAGATACAAAGAAGTTGTCAGAAAATAAATATATAACAAATAAATGTTATCAAAGGCAAGAAAAGTAAATGTTCTACCTAACTGGATAAGATTGTAGTGTTTTATGCAATGTATAATGTTTAATCGGTTCAAAAACATGCAGTGTTTATCGGTATATTTGAAAAATACAAATGGCGGCAGACTGTATCGAACACGTTAAGTTTGGGGAAATTTTGGGAAAATGAGTTTAAACTAAAAAACTATACAAAATACTGTTAGGAACTCACTCAATATATGTTACTGTGACGTAGGCTGACATATAATCAGTGGTTTTAAACTTTTGCTCGATACAGGTGACGACTTTTAAGAGTCCCTTTTAGTGATTACCTGGTTTGAGGATATTTGTACAACTAAATGGCAAATCTACCCCAAAAATCCGGTATTATTGTACTTTAAGGCCCGTCTCATGTTCATATATAACGAAATATTTTATCGTAGATTTCGGTGTACTAAAAACGAATCTGCAAACCGTTTCCGTCGCAAAAAGAAAGTTTTCATGATATGAAGAAATTACTTTTTCGAATAGTGGGTGATCGCTTTTCAATGTAAATTTAACTTAGAATGAGAACCCACTTTCTGGCCACCTGAGAGAGGGGCATTTTTCTGTGTGTTTCTTGGCTAAAAAAGTTTTTTGTTTGATTTCTTTTGCATGGTAATAACCCCTGAACTCTGGGACTATTTTCCATTTCACAGCCGTAGCCTTCGTTTATGCTATGCGCGAGCATAAACGAAAGCTGTTTAGCTAATAAATATGGGGAAAAAATCCACCCCCCTCTCTCAGGTGGCTAGAAAGTGGGTGCTTATTTTAAGTTAAATTTACATCGAAAAAGTAATTTCTTCATATCATGAAAACTATTTTTGGTACTCCTTGGGCGTTGAGTTCCATGGCGACCCGCAGAATTATTTAATGGTCATTCCCTTAGACCCCCTTAGTCATGGCTAATGCATGCGCACGTAACATTTTCGTTATTTATTTACTTATGTTGCTTTTCGCATTTTTACAAACATTATTTAATTTTTAATAATAAAAAAACGTAACTAAACCGTTTATTGATAATGTGTCACGTGTACAAACATTTATTTATTTATTTACGTCGGCTTAACTCTTTTCATGAATAGAAAAATGTTTTTTCTTAAGAATAATAAAAGGAAAAAGTTACTAAACATTTATTACGTTGGCTTAACTCTAGTGAACTCAACGGCCACCCAAAAAAGTATTTTGTTATATACGAACGTGAGACGGG
>NC_136510.1:32221779-32239279 GCF_053919585.1 Euprymna scolopes
TTATAGATATATGAATATATATATATATATATACACACACACACACACACACACTGTAAATAGTTTCCACTGAGCATGCTATTCTTGCACACCTCCACACACAATGGTGATGCTGTTCACTCAGTAACCAATACAATGAACATTCTCCATATCCATTTGTATCTTGCGTTAAATTCTTTTTTTTTTTTATTGGTGTTTCACCCTAAACAAGGCACAGGGCCACTTAGTCGTGAGGGCCTACTATTTGGGACCAGATTTGCAGGGATACTATTTATGGAGTTGGGCAGCAAGATGTTTGTTCACATTACATTTGAATTTCTGCATGTCAGCACAATCAGGGAAGCAGGGGCCTGGGAGAGAATTCCAAAATGCAGCAGTTCGAGGGGAAAAGCTATTCGAGTAGTAAGTGTAAGGGTGGAATTTTGCTGCTTGTCGAGTTTGTCGAGGGTATTGTCATCGAGGGGGTACTAGTGCTCGGAGTTCGTCAGAGCACTTGCCTTTGAAATACCTGTAAAACAGGCACAAGGATGCCACATTTCAGGGATGGGACAGAGGTTGGAGTTTAGTTGATAGTTCAGGACCTATTAGGTTGGTGATTATTTTTTGAACCCTGTCTAGGAGCGAGAGACTAGTGGCAGATGTACAAGCCCAGATGTGGTAACAATATTCCATGCATAGGCGGACCGTGGCCTTGTAGATATACAGGATACTCTCAGGTGTGAGCAACCGTCTAGCACGGTAGAGAAAGCCCACCTTCCTCACAGTAGCGTTGGAAATTACCTCAATGTATTTGTTCCTATATGGCAGTCAGGGGTTGAGAAGATATTAATAATTATTGATTTGATTAGTCTTGGCAACATTGAATGTTACATACAAGTTATGACCCCATTCCACTACAGACTGGAGGTCTCCCTCTAGAGTTTTAGCAGTTTCTTTAGATATTTGTTCATTAGTTTCACTCTCGTGTCTGTTATAGACCGTGGTGTCATTAGTAAATATCTCCATCTCAAAGAAAATTTTATCAGGAAGGTTATTTATGAATATCAGGAATAATAAATGTCCTAGGATTGACCCTTGTGGCACACCTGTAGTTATATCGTTGTTTTTCATGTAAGACCATGGAGGACAACCTGGATTTTTCTCTTATCTAAGAAGGATTTGATTATGTTGAGTATATATATATATATATATATATATATATATATATATATATATATTTATATATATTTTATTTTTTAAATACTCTCAACATCCCCACCCACCCCCAAGAGTAAATTGCCATTATCTACTCAAGAAGGAAAGCAAAACCATTGATTTGGAGAGGAAAAAAAATGGCTGCAATTAAACAACTCCAACGATAATAAAGTAAATAGTAATAAAACATGATTTAAATCGGATTATAAAAATAATGACGTCAGAAACGATAGACGATCATGTTAAGATAACTGCACTATCATTAGTATAAATTTCTTGTGGCCATTTAATAATATGGGCTGACTTACGTCCAAATTGCTTAACAACCGATTTGCCATAAACAACTGAAACATGAAAGACCAAGTAAAGTTGATTTTTAACACCCCAATTATTTTTTTTAACACCCCAATTATTTTAGCAGTTGAAATGGACCGGTTTAGCATGTCACATGGCCTTGTGTCATCTAATGGTTGAAACACAGTTGTTGATTATCGTGCTCCCACTTTTCTCACAATTTTTTTTGTGTAGTGAAGCATAGAAATAAAAAATATAAATAAAAAATAGAGGAACATTTATCGATGTTCTTTTTAAACCAGTTAGAACTCAAATGAGCAGGAGGAGCATTCTCGTCTGCATTATAAAATAAGATAAAATAAAATACAACAAACAAAAAAAAAAGCATGCCTGGGAAATCTCGTCGGCATTTCCCGGCAGGAGCGCCCCAGGTGGTTAGCAAATAAACTAACACCCTTTCTCAAAGAGAGAAAACAAAGCCTGGTGTGTGTGTCCTAGGACGCTTCTCAGACTTCGCCGACTTCCTTTGAGATATTAGTTTACTGTTAATCGCCTGAGGCGCGTCTGATATGGAATACCGGTGGGGCTTCCCAGGCATATTTTTTACAGGGCAGAGTATTCCTGCTCGAGGGTACTGGCTCTTCAATCCCACTTTTTGACCCTGGTGTCAAATCTCCTCGCTGTAGCAGAGTTAAGTACCCAATTAGAAATCAAATTGCAGCAGTTTTTATGTTTAAAAAAGGGTTTTATTTGCAACCAGCTTTTTATTATTATTATTATTATATTTATTAATATATTACTTATAGCAAAACGTGCTTGTAAATAAAACTATGTTTTTTAAAAAAAATTTGTTTGCAGACGGAGACGGGTAATATACTGCAGACGGAGACGAGTAATATACAAAACTTTTTTGTTATATACGCATTTTTAATTAAAATTTAGGACGCCATCTTTCTTTTCACTAACAAATGTAAGTTAAAGATGGAAGCCATTTTTTTTTTTTACCAGCAGTAATTAGTATTAGTATATCTTGTTGACAATACAATCCATAGAAAACATTTACTATCATCTAAAAATTGAAATCGTATTGAGAAAACGAAAGCCTTTTTATTTTCATTTAATCTTTAAAAAAAAAAATGGCCCAAACAATTGTAAGAAACAAAAGACTATCTCCTTTTCTAGAGAGGCAGACAGAATGCTGCAAAGTCCCATTATCATCCGATTTAATTTCGGAGGACGAGTCAGTCAGATTGGAGGCTAAAGAGAAACACCAAAAGATTAACAAAACCGCAAGATTAAAATAGAAAAAGAAAAGAAAAGAAAAAAAAAATTCTTTTTTAACATTTCAAGTCTTTTGACAGTAATTGCACGGGAAGTGGGGAAGGAGAGGGGCGGTAATTTCGTTCCTTTTGTTAACCAAACTTGTTGTCGGGGCTAAACAAGTTTTCAAAGTTGTTAGCCTACGTTCTTGGCCTTTGGGCCAAGATGAAAGTGTAGTATCTGTTCTCCAGACGCTGCACTTCAGTTTCTTGTTTTCTGTCAGTGGAGATGAAATCCTTCACAACTGAGACAATTTTTATTTTTGTTCCTTTTCTCCACGTTAAAAAACGACCCTGGTGTCTAACTCTGTCCCGTGAGGAGGCATTGTAAATAGGAACACTTGTGTCGTAGATCTTTTCACCCCCAGGGCTGCAGAATTACATCAGTGGCTGACAGATGAAGGAGAATTTAAAAACCTAATACAATTATATGTCTTCTGGTGACAAAAACAGGAGGCAAATCAGGAATAGGAGAAAAACAAATTCATAAAGCATGCATATAGTAATCAAATCATTGCACACAGTGCTCGGTTGGAGTACAATCTTTGTTACATAATGAGGGCTGTGTTTGAATGGAAAAGTTTGAGTGACACCTAAGGATCAGAAGTGGCACCAGAACGGAAGTCACAAATTGAAAATTTTATGTCTCTTTGTCTAGCAGTAATTCAAGCAGAAAAGACATGTCTAGAGCGCTGTCCTCTATTGGGGGCAGAACGCATAATGTGTTTGGATTTAGTGAGACAAGCTATCCATTTACTTATATGTTTGTCTGAAGTAATTTGCAATTGTATTTTGAGTGTCGTTGTGACGTAGTGGATAAAGTACTTTGTAAAAATTCAGTTGTAAGTTACACTCTTCTGGGGGTAAAAGTTCAATCCTCAGTGCGGGCAGCATTCAAAATACAATTGTAAATTACTTAGAACTCCCACCAAGTTATGGTTGACAAAACAAGAGCATGCTACCTCTGTGGATTAAAGGGTTCCATTCGAAATTCTGTGCAGATTCCCGAGTTTGACAAAAAAAAAAAAAAAAAATTCTGGAGTTTTACAAAAAGATTCCTAAGTTCAACACGATACACCTGAAGAAGGTCGGAGGTTACATCGACCGAAATGTGAAAATAACACTCAAGATGAGAACAATACTTCAAAGAATCTAAACCAATCCCCATCTAAAAAATTCAGAAAGATTTTTTGTGACTGTTCTTTATTTTTTCTATATAAACCTTTTTTTTGTATCTATTTGCTTCCCTACGAGAGCAAAATGTGACACAAGGTCGTTTTTAATATGGGAGAAAAACCAGCTCCCAAAAAGGGGCACTCTGGCAATTGCAAAATTAAAGATTCCCTTAGTATAGAAGGGGTTTCTTTACATTAACTACGGACAAATTAATTTAAGTGTAGTATCAGAACAGATACTACACCTGGATCTTAGCTCAAAAGCCAAATCTGACTGACTCGGTATCTGCAGCTAAGCAATAAACTAGGTTTAACAATGACGCAAGTATATAAGAGTTTATACACACATTAGTAAATGCATACTTATGCAGAATGGGTACCGCGTTATCTTCAGCATATTCTGGGTAGGTTATGTAAATTGCTGGCATGCGCTGAAATGCTTAGCCAATGAAATTGCAGCAGCCAACAATTGGCAAATGGTGTCTTTTGTTTATTAATTTTTTTACAATATCTTTTGTTTATTAATTTTTTACAATATCTTTTGTTTATTAAATTGTTAGGTGAAAATACAGGATAATCTACTCCCCATGTTAAGAATGGCTTTTTAAATAATGACATTACTTCAGCACGATCTTTAAAATGCACAAGTACCTTTTTCCATGGAAATTGTCATAGGATGACTTTATTATGATCATAATTAGATATTTGTTTCCCTTAATTTTAATTGCTTGTTAGCATTTTAAACATTGGCCATTGTTTTTGGTAATATATACAAAGTTTTTGTTCCGCACCTGCTGGTGGTTTACATAGCCTGCTCAGAATATACCAACAATAACGTGGTTCTTATTCTGCATAAGTACCAGTACGTGAAATAATAACAAGTGCGTGTATATGTGTGTTTGTGTATGGAGGGAAGGGGCATGATGTAGTTTTGAGGGTTTCATGAAGTATGAGACTTTTAAAGATGACATAGCTCAACAGCTAACAAACTGTTGTGACCTTGCAAACCGATAATAATCAAGACAAACACAATAGTGTTATTAACAAAAAATGTATTCGCAAAAGTATGTTACAAAAGTAAACGTCATTATTCTGGGGCCATAACTGCCATGAATCGTTTTTTTTTCTCGATTACAAGACAACACACAGTGGAATAAATAACAAGAAGTGTACTAGCAAAAGTATGCTACCGAAGTACACATCATGATTCTGAGGCCATAACTGACACAACGTTTTAATTGTAACTGTATTGTCTAGGCAAGTCCATGAATTCCTAAAATAGGTATATCAGCTTAGTTCGTAACACAACCGATGCAGGCAGTTTCTTCTACGCTTCAGCAATTTTGGGTGTGAAAAAGTGTTAATGAATGCCATGGGAGCTGTGCTGTTTCCTGATTTTGTGTAACGTTACACACGATTACAGACGTAGACCCAACACGTTGTGGACAGAGTATGTCGCAAGGAACATAAGATAAGTAGTAACTCTTTTTCTTTTGTAACAACGACATTTATTTCCAGGTACTTTCCTGAATAAAACGTGATTCCGAACATCATCTTTAACGTGCTCTCGAACGTCATCCACAACTCTAACATGATCTCTCTCCTTTTTATAGTCTTTTTCCTTACAGTGACGTCATTTCGCATTTTTTATGCATTTGCATATGCACGTCTGCGCTCTGTTACACTTGCAGGCATGTCCCTGCATTTTTTTAAAATGAAAAAGTCAACAATTATCAAGGCCGAAAACCATTCAAGTATAAAGGTTAATGAGATGACAACATTGTCAAGTGAATGATGAAGAATATGATAAAACGATTAACAATGATGAATGGATTGGACAAAATTTGATTAATCATTTCCACACCTTTTTAATTCTAATCGGTTGGAAATAAAATCTGGAAACGTTCAAATATAGATTAAAATATCTATTATTAATTTATTTGTTCGTACGTTCAGTGTCACAAAAGACATGATCATCATAAACATTAATTAATGAGAAACGAATAATATATATATATATATATATATATATATATATATATATATATATATATATATATATATATATATATTTATAGTCGCTCTTTATCAGTTAAAAATCATTAAAACTATTTCCTCCCCAAAAATTTAAAAAAGAACAAAAAACATGGCTGTCTGTTTACGGTTTCAGAAATAGAAAATATCCACTAAGTGTACATTTTCAAAAATAGAGAGAGAGAGAGAGAGAGAGAGAGAGAGAGAGAGAGAGAGAGAGAGAGAGAGAGTGTGTGTGTGTGTGTGTGTTTGTGGATTTAGCATATTTTCATTTAAACACACGTTACAATATAGCACATAGTGTTTCTGTTTAATTCTTCTTCTTTTAAAGTTAATTTTACTTTTCGTAAAATCATTCTTGTCTGTTACATTACTGTATACAGGATCTGTTCATGTCTTTTTATTCCAATTTTTTGCGACTACATTCAACTGGCCATTTTATTTTATAACTAAAAAAAAAAGTAATATTGAGAGGAGACTGTAAGATTTTTTATTATAGTTCCTTTTAAAAATTAAAAGATATATGCGCAAGTGAATTGACATCTGGTTCTTTATAATTTATATTAAAAAAATTCAGAAAAGGCAAAACAAAACAATGTATTTTGTGTTGATTTTTCATTGAAAAAAAACAAAATTTTTTTTAATCGATTCTTTTTAGCTTTAGAAGGTTAAAAAAGAATTTGCTAAAAGTTTGTTTTAAATTCGTCGTTATTTTTTATTTTATTTTTATTCCTTTATTTATAATTTTTTTTTCTTAAATTTTCAACTACCATGGAATTTCCACGGGTTCTGCTAGTAGCATGAAGCCATTCGATGTAAGGAGCTAAAAAATACTGCTTCAAGATCAAAACTTTGCCAATGATAAGTTTTAAATGGAATAGATTTTGACTCAGAAAAGAGTAATTCTTCCTTCTTTGTCAGAAACATCGCTCCTGGAATGTGAAGACTAAAAGACAAAATAAGGGAGGTAAGAGTTATCGACTTTCTATTCTACTTTAAACCATTTTTACTTACATTTTTATATATATTATTGGTTGGCTGAGGTTCTCATGTACCATGGGTGAGAACCTACAATTGCTTTCAGCTTCACCAAATCCTAAATCCAGATGGAATTGTTATTATTAAAACCAGTCGTACTGATAGGTTGATGTCAATGGATTGTGTTAAGAATGACACCAAGCTGAACCATGTTCTGTTTCGGTGACTATCGGGGAATCTCAAAGAGAAGGTGAATGCACCTATTCGATTGAGATTGACCAATATTTGAAGGCTGGAGATGAGGTTGAACTCTCTGATTGGTTTCTGATAAGGGAGATTTCACCCAAACTACTCTACTTACTTAAAAAAAAAAATAAATAAGAAAGGTGAGACCCGGGCAAAAATCATCAGAACAGGAGAAAGGGTAATGAGAAAACAAGCCAAAGGTTCGAAGTATCTTATTGGGACCACCTCCCCAAGAGATATCTTGCATGTCAGAATAGTCTAGCCGAGTAACTAATCCTCGTTGAAACTGAGTTGTAATTTGTGTGCCAGAAAGAAAATTTTCTCTAGCTATGATGTTCTTGTTAATAAAAAAGAGTATACAGAAGTGAAACTGACAGCCCAATCCACAACTTAGATACGAGGACGTGCACATTACAGTCTTACCCTATTGTTTTTCTCCTCATCCCTCCTAATAGCGACAGTGACAACTGCTATGATAAAAAAAAGACCGTTAGCATGCTGACGTCCTCCCAAAAAAAGCAAGAGACAAATAATGTACAGATTCTTGTGTATAATTTCGATTATTATACCCCAATTTCTTTTTTTAAATTGTCTTTATGCAAATTTTTTCAAAGTCTCAAAAATACATTTACTTTGCATACATTGGCCTTTTGGTCAAGATCAAAGTGTAGTATATGTTCTTCAGATGCTGCACTTCTATTTCTTGTTCTCTTTCGGTGGAGGAGAAATCCTTCACGACTGAGACAATTTTTATTTTTGTACCTTTTCTCCACGTTAAAAAACGACCCTGGTGTCTAACTCTGTCCCGTGGGGAGGCATAGTAAATAGGTACATTAATTGATTGTCATGTCGCTGTGATCTTATTTTTTTGAAACGTTTGAAAAGAAAGTTCATTTCACAGTGACAGGCCGGAACTGATCAACCCAGAAGTTAAACAATTTTTTTGTACCATAAAGGCGCAGCAAGACAACATGGGAGGTAGGGGAGGGCCCATCTATTTTTTTCATATACAGCAAAGATGCGCTGCCAAACCAAGTAAAGGTTAATCCACTCTTTTGTACAGCAAAGGCATGCCATGGGACACTAGACACTGACAAGATTTGACTTGGAATTGTCCGAGCTGTGAACTTTGAGTCTTATTAGGACTTGGCGACCCGTGGACGTTGCTAAGAACTTTATAACTATCTCAGTTTGACGTCTGACATAGCCTAATGAGAGAGGTCGCGGCTTGGATAGGTTTATAGAAATGTCTAGATGTGTTAGATGCATGAACATCAAAAAAGTGCTCAAAGTTGTTATTGATGCTGTTGTTGTTGTTGGTGGTCGTGGCAAGGTGGTTAATAATTGCGTGCACGTTTGTTTAACAGTCAGTTTTATCACATTGGCGTTTTAATGAATCCAAGCCTTGGGAAGCAAGTAGATATTTACTTCCTATCCACTGCAGAAAGATGTAGAAAAGTGGAGGGAATGTCAAAGAACGTAAACTACTCAAAAGACAGGAGGGCAACAACCTGAGAGAATGAACCTCCTAGGACTACCCAGAGCCACATCCTACTCCAACAGATACCAGGTCGTTCCCTGCTCAAAAAATGAACAAGACTTTGTCAAACTGTCAAGGATGTATCCTCAATTTGCGTGAATATAACCTAGTCAAGCTGTGCCAAAGTATGGCAGGTTAGGGTTAGGGTTAAGGTATTCGCTTAGTTCTTACACACATACATACACGGCACAATCACATTAACACATCGTTTCCCATTAGATCATCGAAGTTAAGCAATGTTGAACCTGGTCAGTACTAAAATGGGTGACCATACCAGGTGCTGTATGTGCTCTTTACTTATCTCAGCATTGTTTTCAGTTCTGGACTTCTTATTACTGGAATCATGCAGTGCCGATTCAGGAGAGGAGTGGTTAGTGATTGTGCAACTCTTGCTTCATAATTCAGCATGTCATCTATCATTCCTCCGGGATGATCAGATGGTTCTTGTCATTCTGCTGGATGAAGACACACACACACACACACACACACACACACAAAATAGCCATACATATGATTGGTTCCTGGAGAATTTTCTTAAGAGATCCTTCACCAATATTTGCACTTTGGAAAATAAAGAATCAATATTGTCTACAGCTTTGAGAACAAAGCGTTTGAATGTAATAAAGCAAAATGCGGCATTCAATTAAGGTAGAAATTAAGGAAGGAATTCTTTGTTTGATGATTATTTAATTGGTCAAGTCGGATAGAAGGAGGAAAATGTCTGAAAAATTGGGCCAGCGTTAATTAAAGTGGAAAGTTCCAGAATAAAAAAAAAAAATCCGTCTCGGCAGTAAATCATAAAGAACGAACATTAAACAATAGTTTTTTTTTTGTTTTTTTTAGGGGTGGGTTAGACTTAGGGTTAGGGGTGGGGATAGAATAGATTATCAAATGTAATTTACATTTCTATTTTCATGATAGGTTTCTGAAGTTTTAAGATAAGGATTGATTGTTCGTATTATTTTTGGATTCATTGGACTACTGTTCTCATCTTGAATGTTATTTTCACAACGTTTCGGTCGATGTAACCTCCGATCTTTTTCATGTGTATCTTGTCAAGCTCGGGAATCTTTCTGTCGAACTCGAGAATCTGCATCGTGTTTCAAATGGAACCCTTTATTTAATCCACGGGGGCAGCAACAATGCTTGGTAGAAGTTATAAGTAGTTCACAATTGTATTTTGAGTGTCACCCACACTGAGGATTGAACTTTTAACCTCCAGAAATGTGTAACTTACAACTGAATTTTACCAGGTACTTTATCCATTACGTCACCGGGTTCATTTTGTGAATTATTTAGGACTTCTACTCAATCATGGTAGGTAATGTCAACGGGGGCTGTCCAGGCAATTTTTAAAAGACCAGATTGGTCCTTATTTAGGGGCGCTGGCTTGACGCCCCCCTCCCCCCACTTCCCCGCATCTTACTGCAGTGGAAGGAACGAGAGCATATTACCCCTGTGGATTAGATAAAGGCTTCCATTCAAAATTCCATGTAGCTTCCTGAATTCGGCAGAAAGATTTCCGAGTTCTACAAGATGCACCTGAAGAAGGTCGAAGATGACATCAACCAAAGCATTGTGAAAATGACACTCCACATAAGAACAGTAGTTTTCCATCCATCCAGTGCGGTCATAGTCGAGATTGAACTCACTACACAAGTTTGTAGTGTAATTCAAATCTTGTCGGTAGCTGAATACTTGATGCTTCACCAGGGCTATCAAGAGCATTTTTTATCGTGACGCCATCACTAGATGGGGTGCCTACCATGGTTTAAGAGGGTCCCATCTACCCTCGAGAGAAGGATAGACCATGCCAGTTTTTCAACCTGGTATTTTACCTTGCGGTACATACAGCGTCTCGACTTCCGAAATGGTCACCCATCTGGTACTGGCCAGGCTCAACGTTGTTTAACTTCGGTGATCTGGCGAGAATCGGTGTGTCAACGTGATTATGCTATATTGGTTTTGAAGTAGTTTGAAGAATCCAAATGATACGAATATTTTGATGATATTCTGAGATGCTGTGTTGACACTATTTTATTATTCGTTTCCAACCCCAAAAAGGAAGAAGAATGGGGGGGGGGGATGGGTTAAAAGAAATAAACGATGAAAATAGAGAGAAAGGCATCGAACAAAGCGAAATGTAACGGAAATGATTTATGATATGTTTATTTAAAAAAAAAATTAAAGAGATTGGAAAGACAGCGAACAAAGAGCAAAGAAACGGAAGAAAAAGGAAAGATTCGTTTAGTGTAAAAAAAAAATCCGGCTGTTTTACAAAGTAAGAAACGATGTTAAACTTGCCGAAGGAAGAGGAAAAACGGAAAGAGAGAAGAAATAACAAAAGAAAATGGAAAGATCGTGGAAACAGAAACAGAATAAAAATAAAAAGAAACGACGGTAAATTTGGCGAAAAAGTGAAGAAACGGAAAGAGAGAAGAAATAAATTTGTAAAATGGAAAGATCGGAAAAACGAAAAACAGAAAGAAACATACAAAACCCAAATAAAAAATAATAAAAAAAAATCAAAAGAAACGATGTTATAAATGGCGTAGAACACGAAATAAAACGGAATTGAAGTAAAAAAAATAATTTTTATTTTAAGGAAAGAAAATGTAAAGTTTTATGTTTTGTTTTTATTTCGAACCAACGTAAAAGTCAGCATGGTGCGTTTCACCTAAATTGCAGTCCAGTTTTTATAGAAACCTAACCCGGTGTTCGTCCATAATTGTCTCCTGTGAACGATCACGGCCGGTGTAAATGGGTGACGGTGGAAGTATGAATTTATTAGAGAGAGAAGAATTTACTACTTTCCATTGATCGTAACCGGTTTTGGCAGTGAACTCTCACCAGATAAAATATAGGAAGCTCCGATCAGCGAGGTAGTGGATAGGTAATATGCCTATAACACACCCCAGATAGCGCGATGCAGTTTGTGTACAGTGCATCTGCATGAAATCTCTTGATTTTAAATCCTATTAAGGTAAAACTTGGAGGGGAAAAATGAGTTCATTATATATATATATATATATATATATATATATATATAGAGAGAGAGAGAGAGAGAGAGAGAGAGATAGAGAGAGAGAGAGAGAGAGAGAGAGAATAGATAGATAGAATAGAAGAAGAAAGACGATAGAAGATAGATAGAAGATAGAAGAGAGAAGAGAATAAGAGAAGAGAAGAAGAGAGAAAAGAAGAGAAGAGATATAGTTTAAGCTAATGAACTACGAGAGATATTCTAAAAGTAATGCCTCCTATTTTTTTTTATTCTGCTTGCATTCATCAAGGGGGATTGTAAATTACATTGTTATGATGACAGAACTTATGAATCCACAACCTGAAAGTTTCATCTCCCTGTTGCAGATATGGACGGTGTGAGATTCTAAGAAAGCAACTCCTGTCATGGACATGTGTCAGAAACAGAGATGTATCACTGAATTCGTCTATCAGAAAAAAATTGATCGGATCAGCATTCACCGGCGCCTGTTGAACGTTTACAAAAGCCGATGCAGTTAATGTCAGTACAGCAAGTAAATGGGTTCGTCAATTTCAGAGTGGCAACAGAAATTTGAGTGACAAAGCACACACTCCGGACGCCCATGCACAGCCACCACCCCATTGCTGGCAAAAATACATTGAAAATGTTGGTGACTATGTAGAAAAATAAATTCTAGAGCACAAAGGATTGTTCGTTTTAATAGTACCACTCCCGTCTTCGTAGCTCTTCAGCTTTTTTTTAAGTTAAAATATAGGATGCATCACTTTTGGAACAGCTCTGCAGGATGTCTAAAAAAATTAACCATCTCTTTTAATGCTAATTGATATTAGCATTAATAACTCAATAATTCTCAATAACTATGTATTGGAATCTTTTGAAATTTTGCACAAACATTAAACATGATATGATTAAAAAAAAGTAAAAGAACGGATTTTCCGGAAAAACTCCAGTTGCCCCCCCCCCCCCTAGCCTTTCGGGTTAAAATGGCTAAAATTGACATTTTTGTGCTTATTAAAAAAAAAAAATTGATGTCTTGGATTTTTACTAAACTCTCTGAAAAGTTGTAACTAACTGATTTCTACATAATTTTCTTTGTCTATATTTCGCGATAACTCTTGGGTGTATCTCAGGGGCTCTTTCAGGGCAAATTAAAAACACTCCATTTTTAGGACTGTTATCGAAAACAAAATCTCATCCCAATTCTGTAGAGCACCAAAAAAAATTTTATCAATTTTTTTTTTTTCTTATCAGTTTGTTCAAACTGGGGATGGAGCATCCTACCGGATGCCAAACATTCATCCACTAACTCGGGTATTCCAACCGACAGATCTTTTCAAGATTTTGACTGCCCCATAAGAGTTTGAATCTCTCTTGCTCTTGGTTCACTGGGTATATCTTCCAGGTAGTTCTTGAAATTCTTTATTAAAAGGGGCATTCTGGCAGAAGGCAAAAATAAAAATTGCCTTAGTATAGAAGAATTTTCCCTACATTGACTAAAGAGAGATTAATTTAAGTGTGACATCAGACAGATACTACACTTGGATCTTATACCGAAGGCCAGATACCTTATTTCTTATAGTATTTAATTGCTTTCCCACGAGAGCAAAATGTGAAACTATGTCGTTTTTAATATTGGGGGGGGGGGACAGCTCCCCAAAAAAGGGGCATCCCGGAAGTAGACAAAAATAAAAATTGCCTTAATATATAGAATGGGTTCCCCTACATTGACTAAGGACAAATTAACAAAAGTGTAATATCAGAACCGATACTTCACTGTGATCTTTGCCTTTAATCATAATTCAAACACTACAAATTATTAATTCCCACCTAAATTAATTCCTTTTTTTTTTCCTTTTCCTTAACAGGTTGGTTATCCTCAATTACAAATGTCCACAGCACAACCCCCTTAACCTTTAATCATTGCGATCGTATTTATGTTCTTGCAAAATCTGAAATAATCACACCTGTATCGATCATGGGCGTTTCGGATTCGTCCGTTTCGCTGTTGTCACGTGTCGCGAAACGTGTCGAGATCGTCGTACAAGGCGCTTGGAGACAGCACATTCAGAGCGTCTGTAATTACACAGCAACACACACACACACACACACAGATTATATATATATATATATATATATATATATATATATATATATATATATATATATATTTATATATATATATATATATATATATATATATATATATATACTTTTAATCGCTTCTTTTTTTTTTTACTGAAATGGAAATTTATATTCGAAATATAAAAATGTATGTACGCTTCTTCTTTTCACCAAAATCAAGTGATTCCAATTCAGGGAAGGTTAGCATTGCGCAACGCTTGTCCCACTATAAACTCGTTGCACAGGCACACTTATATGGGGTATTCATTGTCTTTGGAAACTGAAAGGAGACATATATGTGTGTGTATGTATATATATATATACGCACACACACATATATATAAGGGTGTATACATATACACGTATATACACACACATATATATATACATACAAATAAATACACATACGTATATATATATATATATATATATATATATATATATATATATATATATATATATACTAGCATGGGTGCCCGGCGTTGCCCGGGTTGTTTAGAGGTGTATGTTGAGCAACCCCCCCCCCAAAAAAAAAACAAAAGAAAAACAAGCAAAAAAAAAAAAAGGTCAATTTTTAAAAATTTGACCCCTATTATGACCTCTTAATATTTATTGTTTTGGACTCAAATGAAGTTATTAAGTTAGATCCATGTCCAATGAACCTATATCTAAAATTTCAAGTGTTTAGACCCAAAATTGTCGGAGGTGTTTGGTAGAGTTCTGAAAGGTCCAGTCGTTGAACTTTGACCCCTTAACAGCCAAATTTCTGGCCGAAAACCGATCACATCGATTTTCCCAAATCTCAGTACCCCGTATATAAAATTTCGAGTCTGTAGACTAAAAATTGACAGAGTTATTGCGCACAGAAATGTACACAGACACACACACAGACACGTTCACTTTATATATATATATATATATATATATATATATATATATATGTATGATGAAAATAATGGAAATAGTATTTCGATAAGATAGAGAGATAAAAAATTAACCAAACTTAGTCATACGTATACCAGCGTTTCGTCTTTATTGTAATATATATATATATATATATATATATATATATATATATATATATATATATATATATATATGTGTGTGTGTGTGTGTGTGTGTGTGTGTTGAGCTCGCATTCAAAGATATAGAGATATATGCGATATAAATGTCGATCGGATTTACCATGAAACTGCAGTAAAATCTTAAGGTCAGAAGTTCAGAAGAACATGGTAATTTAGTTTTGAAGAAACCGGACTCAACAATTGTTTTCTTGAGTTCTACTTATACTTCTAAACGACTCACTGGCAATCTTCAGTCATATTTGATTCCAGTAAATAATAATTTATAATTATGTTCCTATTTACTTTACTTCCCCACGAGGGCAGAGTTAGATACCAGGGTCGTTTTTTGCATGTGGAGAAAAGGAAAAAAAAATTGTCTCAGTCGTAAAGGATTTCTCCTTCACTAACCGAGAACAAAAAAATCGAAGTGCAGCATCAGAACCAGATACTACACTTTGATCTTATAAATTATAATTATGTTACCAAAGAGTAAATCTATAAAAAAGCAAACTTATCAAGATAAGAAAAGCTCAACACTATTAAGAGGAGCAAACAATAAAATTAAAATGAAAGATGAGGAATAAAAGTTATATATGACTTTATTATACCATCAGAACAATAAGGAAAAGTTAAAGGGAAATTTAAGAAAAAAAAAAGTCTTTTGGACATGGCATTTCGAAGGTAAATTCTTTTCATCAGAGAGGAGAAGGACCAGAATTATACAAAATGCAAATAAAGAAAAACTGGCTTAATTGCATTTAGATATGAAATAAGAATAAAGGAACAGGATAAAATGGTAAAAAGTAATTAAAAGTACAACATATAACAGTAAATAGGAATGGTAGTATATATATGTAGGTAATAGTAAATAATCTCTACGATTATCAAAGTTCGTTCCTTATAGACTCCGAAACGGCTGAACAGATTTTCTTTAAAATTTACAGTACTTTAGTGTATAAGTCTGGGAGTGATATTAGTTAAGTTTGGTCTCAGAACACCCCCGATAATTACCGATAATCGATAATCGAAACCGTTATTTTAATTTGTTTATCATCGGTAAAGCCATTTTTCCATGTCGTCGCTTAGCAACAATGATAGAACAACGGGCCGTGAAAATTCTACTGTGGGTAAGTTGATAGCGTTTTTTTTTTATTTTTTATTTATTTATTTTTTTTGCATGACGTGGTCTGTAGGTTCAAACCCCGCACATGAATTTCGTTTTTTTTTTTTTTTTTTTTTTTTTTTTTTTTCGTATACTGGAAAGAAGTTTGTATAAAATAATTTTATAAAAGAAACAGTAGTTTCTCTAGAGTGCAATGTATAATAACATAAAGTTAGGACTAAGTTACTGCATGGAGGCATGTGAAGCTTCCTTCCGGGCAATTTCACAGATTTCGATGACAACAAAAATATAGGAGTGTGAAATATTCGTTGATCATCATTCAATCCCGGGCAACGTCGGATCTCCCCGCTAGTAATTTATAATTATAAGTAAAACCCCCCAACTTGAAACGTAAGGTACCATATTAGTTTAAACTCCTGTAATATTATAAATAAACATTACACTCTTATTATTAAATAATCGAGGATTTGGTAGATAATTTTTCTGTCAAATGAAACCGAGAATTATATAGCTTCCTGCAGAGGGTGACATACATTATGTGTATTTGTTTTTACTTATATAAACCTTATTTGAATACGCATCTGCAAACATATTTCGGTGCTGGGTCAAACAGAACCGGGAAAGAATAGATAACAAAATACCAAATTCCTATGTACGACATGAAAAGAAACCAAAATCTTAGGCAGATCCCCATAATTCTAATATTTACAAGAGCAATTGTACGCACGAAAAAAGAACTTCAAAAACTACCTTGAAAATATACCCGGCGCACCAAGTGCAAGAAAAATTCAAATAATTACACTTGAAGAGACGCTTAGGAGCTTAAAAAGATATATCGGTTGGAATGTATGAGATATTGGGTGAATGTCTAGCATCCGGTAGGATGCCTATCCTCAGCTAGAAAAAAAAAAAAAAATCAGAGTTATGGATAGCCATACCACTTCGGGCCAGCAACTTTACTTTATGATTGCATTTACTGCGCGTCCGTGTTTCCTAGTATGAAATATCAGACAGAACACAATGTAATCTTTACTATATAATAAAAGGGGATCTTTGTGTGTCTGTGAGTTCGTTCCCTATGGACTCGAAAACGGCTGGGCCGATTTTTATGAAGTTTCAAACGAATAGACTCCATGTGCCCAGCAGTGTTCTTAGTTTTTTTTTTGTATCGGAATGTCTCCGATAAGGATCGATAATCGAAATAATCCAATGAAAAAAAGAACAAGCGATTTGGTTAACACCTTACACAGCCTAACATCACAAGTACATTTGAGAAGTTTTATTATCACACAAGCCGAAAGGCTCGATATATAAAATCAACAGTAAGTTCTTTGATATGACGGAGGTGCGTTCGAAATGAATGTTTCTGTTTAGAGCACAATTGAAGCATGGTATTTGATTTTTTTATTTT
>NC_136510.1:32246779-32276779 GCF_053919585.1 Euprymna scolopes
CGATATTGCAAAATAAATAAGGCGATATATACAAAAGTAGAGTCTACTTTTGTATATGCACATGCTCATGAATGTGTAGCGACATATAAATGCTTATGTAAAATAAATAAAAAGTATATGTATATATGTTTGTGTGTGTATTCATGCCTCTCTCTTTCACACACACACATATATATATACATACATATATATATATATATGTAGGAGCAAACAGTTAATAAAACATGTTAAAAAACACTTTGAAAAAGAGTTAAAAACATATTTAATCTGAAAAGGAAACACTAGATAAGTGGATAGTCCTTAATCCGCGGAGTTTCAAAGAAATACTTTCCTTCTCATCAGAGGGTAGGAATTAGCAAAATGCGGGATCGGATTTTGCATACAAAAGTATTTGATGAAACAACAAGTAAGTCAAATATCTTACTTGATGACAAAAAAGTGAAGCAGAGGGAATATGGTGAAGAAAAAGGTGATTACACGTGAATGGATAGTCTGGTGAAAGATCCAATGAAGGTAAAATCCAAAAATATAACTTCAAGAAAGTTAATTGAATTTCCATTTGCACAAGTAAAATCCAAGGAAATCCTGTAATTGGAAGATGGTCCAAAATAATCCAAAGGCCGAAATCCATGGAATAATTCACAAATATGTACAAGGGAAAAGGGGGAAAATTTCAATAATATTAATAAAAGAAAAATAAGATATGCTTTTATCACTGCTGCCGAGACATTTTTTTATTTTATATATATATATATATATATATATATATATATATATATATATATATATATATATATATATATATATATATATGAAAGTGAAAGTGTCTGTGTATCTGTGTACATTTCCCTACATGATAACTCGGTCAATTTTTAGTCTACAGACTTGAAATTTGATATACAGTTTACTGAGATTTGGGAAAATCGATGTGCTCGGTTTTTAGCCTGAAATTTGGCGATTAAGGTGTCAAACTTCAACGATTTGACCTTTGAGAACTCTACCAAACTCCTCCGACAATTTTGGGTCTACGCACTTGAAATTTTAGATATAGATTCCTTGGACATGGATCTAATAATAACTTGATTTGAGCCCAAAACTCAAATTTCAAGGGGTCATAATAGGGGTCAAAGTTTAAAAAAAATTTACCTCTGCGGTCTCTTCCAAATTACTCAGAGAATTTCTGGTCTAAATATTTGAAATTTTACAGAGATAGGGCAAGCTTTTTCATCAGTTTGGGTCGAAAATTTTTAGTTACCAATATATAAATGTATGTATGTATGTCTGTTTGCATGTCTGCCTTAAACTTTCAATAGAGGCGACGGATTTTACCAAGATCAGTATCGTTTTAAAGTTCGATCTTTCATACGACAAATATTGAAAAATTGGCTAAAAACATTAATATCTTCCCCTTCTAGGCACTTTTCTACAGGGGGAGGGGGTCACTTTTTTCACCGATATTTTTTAAAGTTATCCTCTCCTTTAGATTGTCTTACCTTAATTTTAAAAAATGTCGCTTCCGGTTTGTCGGTGGTCATAACAGCATAAACGTTAGGTTTTACCCCGTTCTTTTCCTCCTTTGCGGTACAGGTTTGAGCTTGCCTTCCTACTACCACTTTTTTTTTTTTTGCTCAACATACACATCCAAACACCCGAGCAACGCTGGGCGCCCATGCTAGTATATATATATACATATATATATATATATACACATATATATATATATATATATATATATATATATATATATATATATATATATATATATTAGTGAATTTGAGAAAGCAAGTTGATGTATTGATTGCAGGTGATTAAATGACTTACTGACTAAATAGTTTTCCAACGAATGATAAAAATATAAAAATTAAATAAATTTTTTTTTATATAGTTTTACAGGTTAAAAATTCCCAAGAATATATATATGTTATGTAAATATAGACCAAATCTTAACATCATGAATTTAAAAAATCAAAACTGAAAGAGCCAGCCGACCGGTTTCGTACCTGGCCCAAAAGAACTTAATCGAAATATGGCGGATGACGCAAAAAAGGATTAAGCGTTGAAAGAATCAAATAACAAACGCATTAAATCCTACAACATTTTGCTTACAAAGAAAATGTGTAAAAGACTTAATATAAATGGCTTCTAGGATTTTCAAATGAAATAATAAGTGACTTGTTGAGAATGTAAAACAAGTCAACACTGAACCTCGAAGCACACGCACGACGATTTATTAGGTGCTCACAGATGGCCGAACCGTATATATTATTAAAAATATCTGATGGTGAAAAATTTGCATGACAAATCTTAGATGGAATGTATTGCTTCATGCGGGAATCGAATCTCTGCGACGTCCGCTCAATGTATCGCGAACCGCAAATACATTTAAATAAAGAAACAACAGAGTTATTATGGGGGACGTATTTTCGGATTGAGGATAACATAGGTCTAGTAGAAAAAAACAACACAGGGATTCAATGCAAAATAACACTGTCAAACAGCTAGTGATATTTGCTTGATAAATCTGTCACGTATATTACCTGGCCAAGGTAGGTGGAGGTAAATAGGACATTTGTCTACTGCAGTTTCTGTGACTTTATAAAAATTAGAAACTTTATTTTTGTATTGTGGATTCCACAGTATCTAAAGGATAGCCATTTTTACTGAGGGTACACAAGTACCCTCAGTAAAAATGGCTATCCTTTCCATATAATCAGGCATAGAACAAACTAGAACTCGATAAATAATTAGACTGGTTTTTTTTTTAGACAAAACGTCCCAACGCGTATAAAGATGAGTAAACGTAAGTTTAAGATAGACAAAAGGAAAAAATAAATAAAAAAACACAGGTCTTAGAAACTAGCACATCCAAAAAATTGAATACTTCTTTGTCAACCGTAAACCTAAGGTCTGGATGATTATCATTAGTTCTTTCCTGTAATATAATGAATTTGGGGGTTCTTTAAAACTTAGAATAGCTAATTTTTCATTCAAACATAGTCTACACTGATCGTTTAATATTCTGCATTCATATACTGGACCAAGGAAGAATTGATGTATCTTGACCAGAAAAATAGGCAACTAATGACCATGCACAGTGCACTACATTCGAATGATGATAATAACTACTTCCCTATGTGGAAAGGAAAGATAGAAGAAGAGAACTGATAAGTATTGAAGACTGGGCATTTCGAGACATTTTTTGTTGCATTACTTATCCTGTTTTCTGAATGGTGACAAATGATTTGGCGTCTCCGACGAAACATCTTTCAATTTTAACTGAAAAAAGTTATCACATTCTTAGACGAATTATTATTATTATTATTATTATTATTATTATTAACAAAAACAACAACAGCAACAACAATAATAATAATAATAATAAAAATAATAATAGAATTTGTATAAGTTTGGCGTAAGAATTATACTTTTTGTAAAAAAAAAATGTTTATTTACTTATAAGAATATTTCACATAAAAATAGTTTAGAATGACAAGAAATGTACATACACATTTATTAAATAAAAGAATTGTTCACATTGTTCCGCTTATTTTCATATAAAATGTTAATAGATAATAATAAATATATCATTGTAATTTAGGTGTGGAACAGAAGAGAAGTTAGCTGTTATCTATCTATCTATCGATCTTTGTGTCTGTTTATCTATCTATCTATCTATCTATCTATCTATCTATCTATCTAATTGGAAGTAAACAAGAAATGAGATGTGAAGCTATGTTTTGATAAAAGTTGTCAAAACATGTCGAGATGTAAACTGGACAAGTTGAACCGGAATAGAGTTGACCATCATCGGAAGTACGTGTCTGTTGTCACGTGTTCTAGTTAGCTGAGAAAATAGATGAGTTGGAAAGAGGACGTCAAACAGAGTGGACGGTTTAACAGGTCGTCCCTCCCTCATTGGGGAGAGAGCTGACGTGTCTCAAAATGGAGACTAGAATAAACCACCCAAGCAAAGATATTCATTCTTCTGCGATCGACACCTGGGAAGTAATAAAGAAAGATAAAATCAACCATCGTCTTGGAGTTGAAATGCATTCGTCCACAGGTTCCAGCTTCCATCCAAGAAAGGAAAGGAAATCCCAGCTGGGCCCAAAGACCAACGACGCAGTTGAAAATTTGATGAGGAATGTCGAAATACATGTATATGTTTATGTTATGGCTGACACACATGCACGCAACACACTTAGACGATCACGGAACGTAAATAGACTATAAGAGTAACAATTGGTTCAGATACTAGAGAATCACACTATATACATTTAGTAACATGACACAGAATAACACGACATATAAATGAACCCCTCCATAATGTTACAATATATAATAATACATAATATCTGTTGGAAGATGTTGCGTTGGGAAGGCGAATCATCCTTCGCCGTCTAGAAAGAGCGATCGGTACGAACTAGAAAATGGCGTCGAACACTGACACCCTAAATATTTAAAGTTAGTTCTGAAAATGCCTTAAATATAAAATGAAACAAAATACTTTTAGAAACACACTCAATATGTTACCGTGATAACATATAGCTTACATTTGCTAACATTTGGTTGCTATATATTTGAATTTTGACCACGTTTTCGTACCTCTGTGGATTGTAAAACAAACCTAAATTTTGCATAAATTCGCTAGGCAACCTTTAAAAAGAATGAAATTTATTTAAAGGGCGCTGAAAAATAATTTGCTAGAAATCAGACACTACAACAGAGAGCTCTTTTTAAGATGCTCATCGTCCCGTTGAGTACAATTTTTGGATTTATTGTCCACGTATAGGAGTGTACTTGTTTTGTATCAAATGGTTTCAATAACATAGCGTGTGTCCTCGGGGTTGCCAGAATGTAGCGACCGCCACATACGTCCGGAACAAATATTTGACAGAGATATTTTCATGTTCCAGACGCATGTAGAGGTCGCTACAGTCTGGCAACCCTGAAGACGACACGCTATATTATTGAAACCATTTGATACAAAACAAGTACACTTTTTTTTAAAATGTGAAACTTCATGAAAGAAAATAGTAGGAAAATATACACGTAATAATATAATTTATCGAATATCGTATTTGTTGATTTTGAAAACTTCTCAGAATCAAGGGAAGGTAACTGTAGTCTACTTATTTAACCAAATAATTCTCATTCTTGAACGGTCAATATATACGTTTTGTTAAGTCTTTTATTTATTTCATTTTCGTTATTTAAATAAATTGCTATTATTTTGATACGTGTGATTTTTTTCTTTAAGTTTTCTTAAAATACAAAAAAGTTTCTTCTATTTCGTATGATAACTTGGCTTGTTTCAGTTATATTCCGCCATTTGAAATTAGAAAATGGCGGATCGAAAATAGCTGTGTTTTTTCTTTTCTTTTTGTAAAAATGGTTCTAGCAGATCTACTGAATCTATTTTTCATAATTTTAAATTTTTTTTTACTGGTTTAATCATGACAATTTCAATTTTTTTTACTAGTTTCGACATTATGGTACGTACTAGTTCTTTTACTGGAAATGCACTATTTTGATTTTTAGATATCCACTTATAAAGCACAAGCGACAATAAATAAATAAATAGATAAATAAGAAGTAAATATAATAGATAAGTTTATTTTATTTATTATTATTTTATTTTTTTTTACATTTTTTTCTTAAATTTACTCGAATTTTTTTTTTTTTTTAGGAAAATTACGGTACTGGCAATCATGAAGCTTAACTATTAGAAAAAAAAAAATCCCATCTTAAATAAATTTAATTCATTCATTCAAAAAAAAAAAAAAAAAAAAGAAAGAAAAAATTGGTGGTTGTTAAGCAATAGTCGACAAAACTATTTTTTTTTTTTAACATATCGTTTTAAACAAAAACAATCTTACAGTCGGGCACCTCCAAAATTCACCACAGAATTACCCCACCCCTATATGTAACACAATGTAACTTTATTATAAATTAATATTATCAATATAACTTTTGTACCATTTAAAAGAAGAAGGGCAAAATAAACTAAATAATTAAAAAATAAAATTTTCATCGTACGAAAATAATGACATTGCGAGACGAAAATCGTGTTTACATAATTGGCGCTTTAAAACAACGTTTCCACGTAGTAAGTATTCCGAACGTGAAAACATACCCCTGTTTAATAAATCTAGCAAAAATCAACTAATGGTCAGATTTGTGTGAAATTTTTGATACTTATCCCTTTTAGAATAAAATTACATTTAAAATGCAGTTTCCGTAAAACATGCGAGGGGAAATATTTTTTTTTAGTGCATATCTTTTTAATGCATATTTATTTTTTTTTTCGAAATTTGAATAAAATATATTTAAATCTATAGAAATTTCTATTTGTTATGAAAAGTTCAAATAAGTAAAAAATATTTTTTTTAAAAAAATTTAAATACACGCATTGAACAAAAACTTACTTTGAAGTTGCAATTAAAAAAATGATATAAATCTAATATTAACATACTTACGAAACTATTTAAGCGCTGCCTTAAGGAGAAGTGCTTTCCGACTCCCTGGAAGACCTCATCAGTTTGCCCTGTATTTAAGAATTCAGGTGATAAGTCATCTCCCTCTCAGTACAGACCAATAAGTCTCCTGTGTGTTATGAGTAAGTTGCTGGAATCCATATTAAATAGAGAAATAGTCAACCACCTCAGCAGGAACAACCTTCTTAGTGACACACAATATGGTTTCCGTTCTGCAAGATCTACCGCAGATGTGCTGACGGTTATATCCCACAGGATTAGTGAATCTCTTGACAAAGGCTTCCTTTCTAGGGCAATCGCTCTTGACATATCAAAGGCCTTCGACAAGGTATGGCATAAGGGTCTACTTCACAAGATTTCCAGCTACGGTATAACTGGAAATGTTTTCTCAATCATTAAATCATTTCTCTCCGATAGGCTCATAAGAGTAGTGGTAGATGGACAAAAATCGGAGGCCTGCAATATAAATGCTGGAGTCCCTCAGGGGTCAATCCTGGGCCTAACTCTCTTCCTGATCTACATCAATGACCTCCCTAAACACATACTTAAATCATTCATTGACATCTATGCTGATGACACGACCATCTATGGCAACACATCAACGGCTGTAAATGACAAAGTTCTCTCTGATTCTCTCTCCTCTGATCTCGAGCGTGTGGTTCAGTGGAGGAAGTCGTGGCTGTTTACCTTTAATGCATCCAAAACCAAACTCCTATCCTTACATCATCAACGCTCTGATCCCCATCTGGCATCAATTGGGATGGATGGCTCTCGTCTGGGTGAGGCCCCGTGTTTTGACAGGCTTCTGGGTTTGACCTTTACTCCTGATCTGAAATGGAACACGTACATCAAGTCTGTTTCCAAGGTCGCTGGAAAGATGGTGGGATCCTTCTACCGCTCCAGAAGATATCTCACTCCTGATGCAATTCTCTATCTATATAAAAGCCAAGTACGTCCAAGGATGGAATACTGTTGCCATATCTGGGCAGGAGCTGCTAAAAACAGCCTATCCTGCCTTGACAGAGTACAAAATTGACTTTGTGGTTTAGTGGGGGATGCCCTTTTCTCTACCCTGCAACTTCTCTCCCACAGAAGAGACGTTGCGAGCCTATCCTTGTTTTATCGTTATTTCCATGGCAGGTGCTCGTCTGAACTCCAATCTCTGGTCCCTCCTCGCCAATCTTTCACGAAAAACACCCGTCTAGCTGAATCCACTGTGAAAAATTTCCCCTACTCTTTATCTGTGCCTAAATCAAAACGTGGATTCCATGAACAAAGCTTCTTTCTTAGAACTGCACGCCTGTGGAACTCTGTTCTGTCTGCCTGCTTCCCACCGGACTATAACTTGGATGTGTTCAAGTCCAAGTTAACAAATTTCTAATGAACCACCCCCTTAAGTAAACACTTCATCAAATCTCCACACTAACGTAATGTACTTGCAATAACCCTTATCCCTGAGTGGCTTCCGGGCCTTGATAAGTGGTGATCACTGTGTAAAAAAAAAAAAAAAAATATTTTTTTTAAATAGCGTTTTTCCTAATTAATATATACTATAATCAGTTGAATTGCCAAGAAAAAGAAACTTCCTAAAAATCAATTAATTCTTAAAAGATTAAAACGATTAAAATTCCATTATTTCAAAATTTTCCGTTACAACATAGATTTTTAATTAATTGTGTTTACATTTTTTTTAAAATATTAAGTTTTAATATAAACATGACTCTTAGCAGCTATTTTATCACAAATTAAAACCGATTTGAAAATATTATTGCACAAATATTAAGCATTTTGTAGGCCCCCCCTCCTCATATTTTGTCTCTTTTTACCGAACAAAAGTATGGAAGCCAGTAGTTAACCACATGAACATTCAGTAAAACCGCATTTCATATTTAATATACAAATGTTTAAATCATTTAACTGTAAATCTTAAAACCTAACAAAATTATAACAAAGATTAATTATTAATTGCAGTTTGAAAAAGTTCAACAAAGTTTTTTTTAAAAAATCATTAAGTCGCTTCTGCTTTTCCATAGTTCGTATAATTAACACAAATCTGACGTCACGGAATCATGCTTTCTTTTTTTCACATTCGGTTGGCAGTGTCTACTGTCTAACGTACTTAATTGCCATGTCTAAAATAGTAATATATCTATAAATTACGAAAATTCCTCGAATAGAATAATGCTATAGCATTTTTAGTGAAAAAAAAAAAAAAATGTCTATCGCTATAGGCAACAACTATTACAGCAGCCATGACACAAGTAATCTAAAATATTCGTTATCGACTTATGCCCCCTGCGTATAGCCTTCTACTGCCTACTTTATAACATCTAAGAAAAATTCGATTTTACACAATTTTCGGTAAAATTTACTGTTAACTAGAAATAAATTTGTACTCGTGATTTTTCGTAATTTTTGGATTTAGTACTATTTTCGGCATGACAATTAAGTACGTAATATTATTTTTGCTTAAAACAAAATATTTAAAAAGATCGCTGCCGACTCTGTCTTACAATTACCTATTTTTGTTACATTAAATAAAGTTGTAATAACATTTTCTTGTTTGAAATAGAACAAAAAAGTCGCATCTTTCTTTTCTTACAATTAGCGTCCCAAATTATCATATAAAAAAACCCCAAAAAACTAATCTTAGTAAAAATAGAGTTACGTCCCTTAGACCAATCAGTCTTTCTTCATAATTGGCAAAAAAATGTGTGTAAAATAAGCGAGACTTTTCAAACGCTCCTATTCTACAATTGAGCTCGAAAACGTAGAATTACTTTTACGACTGTTAAGCGTCCTGTTTATGTATGTCTTCATCAATAACAGTGGCCACTTCATTCATCTATTCTGCTATTCCATCGTTCCGGGGGTTCGTTTATTCGTCCATTCATTCATTTCTTTATTCGTCAATACATCTGACGTTTTATTTATTTATTTATTTATTTTTGCTGTTGTTGTTATAGTCTTTTTAACGTTTAATTCGAGTTCCTCCTCCCATACTTATATTTCTTCCTCTTCCTTTCACTCTTTCTTTTTACCCTACCCTCTCTTCGTTCTTCTATTGGCCATAAAACTTAATGATGAGAAAGAAACAATGTTGTGTGTGTGTGTGTGCGTGCGTGCGTGCGTGCGTGCGTGCGTGCGTGCGTGTATATATACTTCATAGTACACGTCAGACGAGGACCCGACCTCGACACTCAGTCCAATAGAAATTAGCTGTCGGACTGATGCACATGATGTTCTGAATCGCCCTATGAGGTCCAGGTCCACTCTCTCAGGCCTTACTTCCCGACTTTGGAGCAAGTTTTTCACTTGTTGTCTGATGCTCTTTTATCTGACTATTCAGACTTATTTTTGCAGAGCCAGAGTGATCCCACTCTTGGGACTCTGGCTTATTTTCCCACCTTCCGACCTTGTGTCACATTTCGCAGAGAGGTAAATACCATGTGTTTTTGTGTGCGCGCATGTGTCTTTTAAAAAATTTTCTCATCATTTTGTTTTAGCTGGGAATGGGGCATCCTGTCAGATGCCAGACAGTCACCCACTATCTCATACATCCCAAACGAGAGATCTTTTTTAAGATTCTAACCGTCCTTTTAAGTGCAATTGTTTGTACCGCTCTTGCACTTGCTTCACCGGGTATATTCGCCAGGTAGTTTTTGAAATTCTTTTTTCATGAGTCTGGTTGCTCCTATAATTACTCGAATGATGGAAATCTTCCTAAGAGACGTTGCGAACCTGTCTCTGCTTTATCGTTACTTTCATGGCAAGTGCTCGTCTGAGCTCCAATCTATGGTCTCCACTTGCCAAACTTTCACAAAAAACACTTGTTTAGCTAAAACCACTATCAATAATTCCCCCCCACTCTTTATCTGTGCCTAACCTTAAACGTACATTCCATGAACAAAGGTTCTTTCTTAGAACTGCACATCTGTAGAACTCTGTTCCATTTTCCTGCTTTCCAACTGACTACAATATGGCCGTCTTCAAGTCCAATGTAAACAAGTTCTTGATCAGCCGTTCCCTTAAGTAATCCAATTTACCAAATTCCCACTACTAATGATTACTAAGATATTGTCGCATTGACTACTGTACACTCATTAACCCTTATCCTCGAGTGGTTTATGGGCCTTGATAAGTGTTGAATCCTTTGTAAAAGAAAAGATTCTTCATGAATATGAGAGACATATGTGTTATTGTATATCAAATGTAATCTCGATCATAGAGGTTGGAGAAAAAATGCTATTAATCTTGTTGCACTTATATAACATTGCCTGATTCCTCATAAAACATTCACAGCAAGAACTCGTCTATCTACCACCACTGCAAAAACCTTTATTTTCTTCCCCATTTAACCTAAAACCAAACGGAATTTCCATGAACAGAGTTTCTTTCCAAAATATACCCATCTGTGAAGCAGTTTGCTAGGGGACTGCTTCTCTAAGGACTACAACATGGTCTGATGTCAACAAATACTTGTCGAGCTGCCATCATAAGTAATCAAATTTTATCAATTCCATCTATCGTTTTCAATCCTCCCATAATATTGTTCATCATCCAACCGACATTTTGATTAACCCATAATCTTGAGTGACTTTTGGCAAGTGATAACTCTTCAGTATTAAAAAAGAAAAGCAATATATTTATTTAGCTGTACGTTTTATTTGTACAGCATGAAACGATAAAAGTCGCCCCCAAAAAGAAGATATGATTCCATTTCCGTTTGATGAAAACCAGTTTTCTTTTTTTGTTGCAGACCATCTACTAGTTGGCCAGTTGTGTACGAATCCCAAGAGCGATAAGAGCCTTCTATCATGTCTGAAAGTGACACAATATTTAACGAGCGAGATTGGAGATGCACTGCTAGTAATGATAGAAGATGTTAACTCATGCAATCACACAAGCATCTGATCCCCTCTGTGCTTCCAAATTATCACCTAGGTAACAAAACTTATAAACATCCTCAACAGCTTCATCATCCAAATATATTTTAATAAGCATGCCTGATCGACAGTGATAATGTTCTGTTGGTTAGTAGTGGCAGAACGCAGATTCCATGAACAAAGCTTCTTTCTCAGAACTGCTCGCCTGTGGAACACTGTTCTCCTGGTTTGCTTCCCGGTTGAATATAACATGGTAGTCTCCAAATCCAATGTAAACAAGTTCTTGTTGAGCCGTTACCAAAAATAATCAAATTCTACCCAATTTAAACCATTAACGATTATTATCGCACTGTCACCTTACATTCATTAATTCTTATCTCCTCGAGTGCCCTTCAGGCCTTGATAAGTGGTGACTATAAGTAAAAAAAGGAAAAGTTCACTAGACAACTATTAATATATATATATATATATATATATATATATATATATATATTAATAGGCGTCTAGTGAATTTTTCCTTTATATATATACTAGCATTTCAACCCGGCGTTGCCCGGGTGTTTAGATGTGTATGTTGAGCAAAAAAAAAAAAAAAGTGGTAGTAGGAAGGCAGGCTTGAACCCGTACTGCAAAGGAGGAAAAGAATGGGGTAAAACCTAACGTTTATGCTGTTACGACCACTGCCAAACCGGAAGTGACATTTTTTAAAATTAAGGCTAGACAATCTAAAGGAGAGGATAACTTTAAAAAATATCAGCGAAAAAAAGTGACCCCCCCCCTGTAGAAAAGTGCCTCGTTGAAGGGGAAGATATTAATGTTTTTAGCCTATGGTAGCATATCAAGGGCCATAAATGAGCAAGTTCTCTCTGATTCTCTCTAATCTTGAGCATGTGGTACAATGGGGAAAGAAGTGGATGGCCATTTTTAATGCATCTAAAACCAAGCTTCTATCTCTACACCATCTACGCTCTGATGCCAATCAAGCATCGATTGAAATGAATGGCCCTTGTCTTGGGGAGGCTTCATGTTTTGACAAGCTTCTGGGCTTGACCTTTACTCCTGACCTGAAATGGAACATGTATATCAAATCCATTGCCAAGGTCGGTAGAAAAATGGCTCACTCCTGATGCAATTCTCTACCTATATAAAAGCCAGGTACAGCGAACGATGGAGTACTGTTGCCACATCAGGGCAGGTGCAGCTTATCCTATCTTGACAGAATTCAAAATAGACTTCGTAGCTTAGTGGGGGCGTGCTCTTTTCTCTTCCCTGCAACCTCTTTCCCACAGAAGAGACGTTGCAAGCCTGTCTCTGCTTTATTGTTATTTTCATGGCAAGTGCTCAGCTGAGCTTCAATCTATTGTCCCCCCTCGCCAAACTTTCATGAAAAACACTCATCTAGCCAAAACCACTATCAATAATTTCCCTCACTCTTTATCTGTGCCTAAACCTAAACGTAGATTCCATGAACAAAGCTTCTTTCTTAGAACTGCACGCCTGTGGAACTTTCTTCCGATTGACTGCTTTCCAGCTGACTACAATCTGATTGTCTTCAAGTCCAATGTAAACAAGTTCTTGATGAACCGTCCCCCTAAGTAATCCAATTTACAAAATTCCTACTACTTATGTTTACTACGGTATAATCATATTGACTAATGTATACCCATCAACCCTTATCCTCGAGTGACCTCCGGGCCTTGATAAGTGGTGATTCCTGTGTAAAAAAAAAGTTATAAATTTTAAGTGCTTATGACAACACAAACTGAATTCTATGGCTCTCACAAGACTGAGCCTAACATACCAGTCCTACAATGAATCCTAGTCTCTGTTCCACCGATATCGAAGGCGCTTGACTCAGCTCCAATCTCTGGTTCTTCCATGTTCATGACTCATCTTCTGCTACAATTTAAAAGAACTCCCATGGTCATAGTTTCTTCGCAAGAACTTCTTCGTTTGTGGAACACATTACTGCAGGAGTGCTTCCCTGCGGGCTACAATATAGTCGTCATCCATAAGTAATCAACCAGTTATCATTTTCAACTGACAATTCATCATCTCATTAGCCTTTATCCTTGTGTGGCTTTTGGCCTTAATAAGTGACTTATTAGTAAACTAAAATAAAATATATATGAAAATAAAAGCAGGTATTATATTATAATATTATGGAAAAATATCTGAGGCCCTTTTGGAAAATTTTCAACGTTTCATCTCCATTTTTGGGGGACTTGATAAGAATGATTGAGGAAAATAAAATATACCAAAGATGAGAGGAGCACCGTATGAAAAGTGAGATATTTATATATTTTTTATGTACATATAGGGAAAAACGGTTAAAAATGTAAGTGGGGAAGGCGTATGTAAAACGTAAGTGGGGAAACGTAAGTAAAACATTGTGAGTTCAATCCCTCGAAAAAGAACTTATGAAAAGAAAAAGAAAATGTTAGGATATATTAAAAAGACATGCAGAATAAGAGTAGTTTACTTTCATGCACTAAACGAGAAGGTTACTAGACTTCCCAAGCATTACCTCTTTATTTATTATATAAAAGGCAAATGTCTGTTTGTATGTCCAGCTAAAACTTGCAAACTATGCAACAAACATCCACAAAGTATTTTTTATTGTCACTAGCGGGGAGAACTGAAGTTGCCCAAAAATAAATGTGTATCAAAGAATGTTTCCCCCTCCCATATTTTATTGTCATCAAAATCGGTTAAATCACCTAATTTTCCATTCTCCACACAGTTACTTAGTGTATAATACATTATAGTTTGCATTGCACTGTAGAGAACCTACAGTTGATCTTATAAAATTGTTTTTATATAATGGCTTGAATTCAAATGTAAAATGCATATATCAAGTATCATGATTCAATTGTGCTCTAAACAGGAACATTCATTGGTAAAATCCTGTCTTTACAGAAATCATCATTGTAAATTGTAAAATATGATGAAATTATCGGACCATTGATACGATTCAGTAATTGAAACATGTGTAACTAAGCAGGTAAAACGGTTATATATATATATATATAGATACGGCACAATCACGTTGATGCACAGGTTCTCACTAGATCACCGAAGTTAAGCAATGTTGAGCCTGGCCAGTACCAGATGGGTGACCATTTGGGAAGGCTAGGCACTGTATGTACCTTCTGGGAAGGTTGAGCTTGGGGCCAGCACCCACACCCTGTAAAAAGAACTCTTTGCTACAAAAACAAATAATCCTCGTATAAATAAAAAAATTTTTTTTACTCATATAGTTTAAAGAAACTCAGAGGTTACGTTGGCCGAACATCCAAGATGCGAACACTAGTCTCAATAATACAAGTTATCAATCCTCATTTCAATCTAAAAAATTACAAAATATAAAATGATTCAGATGGATATTCTGAGAGGATTACAGACTAGACAGATGAACTCTCTCTTCTAGAACTATTCGTCTGTGGAACACAATACCGTGGGGCTGCTTCCCAACTGACTGTAACATGGTCGTTTTCAAGTCTTATGTAAATAAGTTTTTCTTGAGCAGTTCTCTTAAATAACTAAACCCTAACCAACTTCCACTATTACCAATGTTGTTTCACCATCTACCGGACCATCATTAATCCTTATCCTCAAGTAGCCTTTAGGCCTTGATAAGCGTTGACCACTTGCTTCCCCTAGTAAGAAAAAAAAAGTTCAACTCGGTTCCCTAGTTCGACTAGTACAAAAAGATGCATCTGAAGAAGGCTGGAGGTTACATTGGCCGAAACATATAGCAACCAAGTTGAGAATAGAAGCCTGAATCAGGAAAAATAGTACACGGCAGGTGATATTTAAAATGAGACAGAAAACCCGATAAGAGTAATCGACTGTGTCAAAAGACACCTGAAGAAGGTCGGAGAGTAGAACGGTCGGAACTTCGTGAACAAAGACGATGAAGAAATGCTGAAACATGAAAATATTGGAAAAAAAAAGTCGTTGTTTTTAAATTGATATTTTCATGTTTGAAAATCTGCTACTGTTTGTGCCGCCATCGCTAGCATTAAAGAAATGGTTACGAGTCCTGCTACTCTGTCATGTGACTTGGTCGTGGTTGCTATGGCTACCAGTTGTTTTTTTTTCTTTTCTCTCTTTCTTTCTCTCTCTGTCTCTTCTATTTTATTAGGTAGATGCAAAAATTTTCGCCGCTTTAAAATTTCATCTTGAAAATGAAAAACTGTGCTTTCGAAAATCGCTATTCATAACAATAGCGACCTTTGTTTGTGGGTTGGTTCAATTTGTCAACGAGCGTTTCGAATTATTTGTTAGTAAAATTCTTCTCTTCATTTTTTTTTTTCAGGTGTGAAATCTGAATCACCTCTCATAGTGTTAACCTAATGCTATTTAAATAGTTTTATAATCCTCGAAATAAGTGATAGTCTGAAGGAGTTAGGTCAGGAGAATATGTAGGATGGGACGAGATTTTCCAACCAAATTCTTCTTGGAGATCCTTGGTCAGTGTTTCTGTGTGAGGAGGAGTGTTATCATAGTGGAAAATGACTCCTTTATTTTGATGGCCCCCAAAAGCCGTTTTTGGGTCAACATGGGGTGAGAATATTGCAGAAAAATATTAATGATGGTTTAATAATTTGAAAAGAAAAAAGCAATAAATTAATCATGATGATATGTTTAAGTAATAAAAATATGCAGGAAATAAATCACAATAGTTTAAGGTCCTGGATATGACCTTAAACTATATCCGATGGTGAGACCCCAGCTTGCAGGCCTTAGGGAGTGTGGAGCCACCCTTTAATTACCATTGCTCCCAGGTCCACTCTGACCCGGAGTGGTAGCACCTGTTAGGGTCCCAACTATGGGTTAAATAGAATAAGACTTAAAAAAACAAATATACTATATTAAAAAATCGTTCTTCAAAATCACCAAACTCGGCATTAAATAACCTGAAAAGGGTTGATATGCCGTAAAACAAAACAACCAACCAACCAACAATAGTTTAAAATGACCTTTCTACAAACTGGCAAGAACTTTTGCACCGACCTTTTGCAACAAAATCCACCACAAACTTCTTTATCCAACGCGTGTTTGAGCTTTTAACAGCTTTTACTACTCTTTTGGCCTTTTTGGTCAAGATCAAAGTGTAGTATCTGTTCTTCAGATGCTGCACTTCCATTTCTTGTTCTCTTTCGGTGAAGGAGAAATCCTTCACGACTGAGACAATTTTTATTTTTGTACCTTTTCTCCACGTTAAAAAACGACCCTGGTGTCTAACTCTGTCCCGTGGGGAGGCATAGTAAATAGGTACTCTTAAAATCAGGATTTAATTTCTTTCAATGTAAAATGTTATTTGCGTTGCTACATATCATTCAAACACTACAGTGTCAGTTTTAGTCATTTAAAACTGCTGTAAAGCTTCACCGCTCACTCATTTTTCAACCAAATTTCAAACAATTATTATAGTTTATAGATAACCTTCTCAGTTACATTGTGAAAAAGAAATTTTCAATTTTCGTTCAGTAAAACAAAAGTTATGATGAATTTACTGGTGTTCAAAATCATTAAAAAAAAAAAAAAAATCGTAAGGTGAACAACGTTTTTTTTTATGACTGGTTTCCATAGCAACCACGTCACTTCAGCGACTACTGTTGCTACCAATTCACCTCATTCGCGAAAAGAGAAGTAAAAAGTGAAACAGACACAATGAAAGAATGAAAGGGAAATAATTGGGGGGATTTTATTGAAAGCAGACGAGTGCCGTACATTGTTATTACATATGTGTATGTTATGCTTATGGGGGCAAAAAAATAAGACTGAAATTAAACAAAGAACAAGTGAATTTGCAGGAAGCCTAGAAAAATCATGGATTACGATAGAAACATGAAAAGTAATATACATGAAAAAGTAAAGGACAAGATATTCTAGTAAAAAATATAAATTTATAGCTTAAAATATTGCAACATTAAGATTTTTTTTTTTAAATTCAATTTATAACATTATATAATGCTTAATGCTGCAATATTTTAAGTTATAAATTTATTATATTTTTTATTAGAATATCTTGTCCATTTCTTTTCCAGTTGTAACAACTAGTCCTTTACTTTTCCATGTTTAAGCTTAATCATATTACTTTTCATGCTTGCATTTTTCTATTGTAATATAATATAGTTATTCACAGATTTGTGTTTCATCGTCTTTACAACTCATCAGTGTGGCTAAACCTGGTGAACTCTACCAACTGAGCCAAAAACCTCCTAGATGTAGTATGAGAAATGATGCTATGTGTATTTACAATACTTGAAGTATTCAATTATTTTCATGCAAGGGAAGTGGCTGAATGCTAATTGGAAATCATTATGTCTTTCATCTGAGTACTCTATCTATACTGCACTTGTGTGTACATATATCAGGTTGACAAAAAAGTTATTGTGGTTTTTAACTATTAAATTTAGATAACAATATCTTGGCTCAAACAAAAATTTATTGATCAAAGTAACACCATTAGAATCAACACAATTTTGCCAACGCAAAACAAATGTATTTATGTCAGTAATGTAAAAATCTTGCGCTCTGGTGGCGATGAAATCGCTGAAGGTGTTCTTGATATTGCTTAGGTTTTTGAAGCATTTCTCATGTAGAAAGTTATTGAGATGCTTGAAAAAGTGGTAGTCGGTAGGTGAGAGGTCTGGAGAATATGGCGGATGAGGCAGAGTTTTGTGGTCCAATTTGTTCAACTTCTTCAGGGTTGGTTTAGCAATGTGCGATCGAGCATTGTTGTGGAGAAGAATTGGGGCTTTTCTGTTGACTACTGCTGGGTGTTGTTGTTGAAGTTTCTGATGCATTTCATCCATTTGTTGACAGTACTTTTCTGCCGTAATGATTTTGCCTGCATTCAAAAAACTGTAATCGATGAGACATATCACAGACCACCAGTCAGCATGACTTTGTTTTGGTGCAGCTCTGGCTTCAGGAAGGATCGTGAAACGTCATCGGCGTCTAACCACTGAGCTGAGCATCAACGGTTGTTGTAAAGAACCCACTTTTTATTGCAAGTCACAACTCGGTCGAGAAACTGGTTTTTCTTGTTGCGTAGAAGAAGGGAAGATGTCATTTCATAACGGTGTTTCTTTCAGTTGTTGTTCAATTCGTGAGGCACCCATTTATCAAGTTTTTTTTTGTCCTTCCAATCTCTCTCAAGTGGTTGGAAATTGTTGTATACGTTATGTCTAATTCGGAAGCAAGTTCTCGAACAGTTGTACATGGATTGGCTTCAACCAACGCTCTTAACTGTTCGTTGCTAACGCATGATGATTGATCACTATGCTCATCATCTTCAAGACTCTTGTTGCCACCACAAAATTTCTTAAACCACCATTGTGCCGTGTGTTCAGAGGTGGTTCATGGGCCAAACGCTTCATTGATATCGCAAACTGTTTCAGCAGCTTTTTGGCTTAGCTTGAATTGAAATAAGAAAATTGTACAAATTTGCTTTTTTTATATCTTGTATTCAACGAAAAAAGACATAACTGATTTAAAACGAATGTAATTTAAACGATTTAATAAAGCAAAAATACCCTTTAAAATGATACATAAAGTAAAGACAAAAACTTATTTGGAAATACATCATTTGAAATCCAAATTAAAATTTCCGCAAACACTTTCATGTCAACCTAATATATATATATATATATATATATATATATATATATATATATATATATATATATGATGAAAATAATGGAAATAGTATGCCGACAAAATATAGTCGTTAATGTAATTTTAAAAGATATGAACGCAGTAAGATATGAATCCAGTAAGAATATTAACTGCGTTCATATCTTTTAAAATTACATTAACGACTATATGACGTCACTAAGATTTCCCTCTCTTTAACAGCGCCTCCTTTTTGAATTTCCAACGTCTTTTTCCGTTTTTCTGAAATAGAACAGCGTCATACTTTTGCATGTGAAACATCTTTAAATATTTTGTACTGGTGTTTTTTGTTTCTTAATCTCATTCATCCAGAGGAAGTCTCGAAATAAAGACGAAACGTTGATGAACGCATAATACGGTTTGTTCCTTTTTATTTTTCTCTCCCTCTCTCTCTCTCCATATATATATATATATATATATATATATATATATATATATATATATATATATATATATATATATATATATATATTATTAATATAAACAAACTTACATACATTTTTTATTAATATAAACAGATTTACATGGTCGTAAGACTGGGCATGCTAGTGTTTCGGACACCTGGACAACTGGTCGGTTAAAACCAGAAGTCCTCTTCATGGCTGCTTTCCACAGAAGAAACCAGTCCTCAAATGAAGAAAAAAAAAAAGAAACAATTTAAGTCACCTGGCAAAGACTTTTGGTTGTAACCGACCATTTGCCTGAAACATTGTTCAGTGTCACGACCATGTCAATTTGTTTATAGTAATAAAAATATATCTTGCTCTTCTTTTATTGAGCACTCTTAATAACCTTGTTAAATTCATTAATTATCATTCTTGAAGACCTACACACGTATATATATATATATATATATATATATATATATATATATATATATATATATATATATATATATATATATATATATATATATATATAACTTTCTTGAAGTTATATATTTGGATTTTACCGTCACTGGATTTTTTATCTTCCACCAGACTATCCATTCATGTGTAATCACCTTTTTCTTCACCATATTCCCTCTACTTCGCTTTTTTTGTTATCAAGTAAGATCTTTGGCTTACTTGTTGTTTCATCAAATACCTTTGTATGCAAAATCCGATCCCGCATTTTGCTAATTCCTACCCTCTGATGAGAAGGAAAGTATTTATTTGAAACTCCACGGATTAAGGACTATCCACTTATCTAGTGTTTCCTTTTCATATTAAATATGTTTTTAACTCATTTCAAAGTGTTTTTTTAACATATTTTATTAACTGTTTGCTCGTATATATATATATATATATATATATATATATATATATATATATATATATATATATATAAAGCTGAATGTGTGTATGTGTGTATGTGTGTGTGTCTGGTCATGAATAAGCTCCTATACGGTTGACTATTTTAAAAAACTGATTACATATAATGATAGAAGATGTATCGAGACACAGGAATGGATATGTTTCATCTGGCAGAACAGTGGTTCATATAAATTATATATATATATATATAAATGCTCCCTATCTTGGGTGAAGCATATTGGGGGACAAAATAGCAAATTGTCGCTAGCGTAAAAAGCAATGCTCTTTGTGTAAACAAATGGAGCTTAGTTCGTTTGGACAATGTTTTGTATACCCATCTCAGCGGCAGCCAGATAGCATAACAGTGAGAAGCGCTGACTGTTGACTAAGTGGTCGAGTTTCAATCTGGCTTGAGGTATTTGCTAGACTAGTCAGACTAATGAGCTGTGATACAGCGAAACAGTACTGTATGTGGATGACTCTCTCTCTCTCTATATATATATAGGTACTTCAATGAAATATGCTTTGATAAACTTACTGCTATGGTGCATCCTTGATGACACAAATATCCTGATTAATCTGACAATCAGTTAGATATCACTCCTTCAATACCGAAGAACTTTCCACTTGAATAGCTTCATTTCTTAAACTGCTGGTCCATTTGGATTCCGACATTTTTTTTTTTTTTACATCATATAGTCATTTCTCATCATTGAAATATAAAATATATATATAAAGTTTTGCATAGGTTCGAATACCCTATATATTAAGTTTCATCTCTGCAGACCAAAAATTAACAGAGGAGTTTAGTAGGCAAAAATTTTTAAAGAAAAATATATACGCATATATAAATATATATAGAAAGCAGTTTGTGTTTACTATAACCTTTGTACGCAAATATAAATTATGTAGAATATCTGCATGAATATAATTACACGTAATAGTTAACTAAAGATGATCATCCCATAAGAAAACCGAAAAGAAAACCAATAGGGAATTAATTAAAATGAATGTTTAAAAATATGCAAATTAGCTAGATCTTTTGCAGATGAAAGCAATTCCACGACTCATATATAACAAAGGATATACTTTAAGAAGGTTGGAGGTTACCTCGGCTGAAACGTTTTGATAATAACACTCAAGATGAGAACAGTAGTTTGAAAAATCTAAATAATACGAATTATCAATCCTCATCTCAAAAACTTCAGAAACATAAACGCTGACAAAATGCAGTCATTTATAAATGTAAATTTTAAAATGCAAGGGAGATAATTTAGTATGGAAATTTTGTGTTGAATCGTTTGTCGAAATAAAGCCGTAGCTTATTTCTTTTCTTAGCATATAAAACACTAGCAAGTGGCTCTGGCGTTGCCCCGGTATAGAATATGTTGAAATATGTTTTTTTTATTTTTTATTTATTTATTTTTTTTGTTATTCAATTTTCACTCCAAACAAAGCACGGTGCCATTTTGAAGTAGGGAGCTACTATCGGGGACATGAGATGCATGCAACGACATTATGAAGGGAGATAAGCAGCAAGATATCTGTTCACATTGCATAAATTTATGCAGAAGTTTATTGTAATCTGCTGCAATCGTGCAAAAAATTTAATTTCTCTAATACGATTCTCTACCTGTATAAGAACTAAATACGTTCTAAAAGTGAGTACTGTTGCCACATCTGGGCAGGAGCTGCTGCTCGGAACACACTATCCTGCTTTGACAGGGTTCAAAAACGGCTTACAAACCTAGCAGATGATGTCCCTTTTCTCCTCCAGGGCAAGTGCTCGACTGAGCTTCAGTCTATGATCCCCTCCTGCAAAACTTTCACAACAAGCACTTGTCCACCTACAACCACTGCTAACGATTTTCCCAACTCTATCTGTGCCTATATCTAAACACAAATTCCATGTACAAAATTTCTTTCCTGTGGGATTGTCAACAGCTGACAACATGGTCATTTTCAAGTCCAATGTAAACAAGTTCTTGTTGAGCTGTCCTCCTAAATAATAAAATTTTATACAATTTCGGCCATTACTGATCACTATGCTATGGTCTCAGAACTATCTTACATTCATTAACTCTTATCCTTGAATAGTCCCCAGGTCTGGATAAGTAGCGAGTAAAGAAAAAAAAAAAAAAAAAAAAAGAAAAATATGAAATTATTGCTAATATATTATTTTAAAACAATATCTTAAAGAAAAATGAACAACATTTTAGTATTTATATTATTCTAGTGGGACCCATTTTCCAGTTTGCCAGGGAAAATTGAGGAAACCAAGCATTGCAACCCGCAGACCTAAATTGATTGAAAAGGACCGGAAAGCCTCTCTTTATTAAAAAATGAATGTTGTTATTAAGAGGTCGAAGCCTCTCAAAGAGAAAGACGTCTTTTTCGTTCTGGTCCAGAATTTTCCCTATTTTAAAAAAACAAAAATAAATAAAAATCTGTTTTTTTTTTTTTTTTTTTTTTTACCTTTTCTCCACGTTAAAAAACGACCCTGGTGTCTAACTCTGTCCCGTGGGGAGGCATAGTAAATAGGTACAATAAAAAAGGTGGTTCTTGTCCCTACATAAAAAAAGAAAGAAACATCTGTATGATGTATGTATGTGTATTGAAACGAAAATGTCATGTTCCAAAAATCACATAAACTGATAAATGCAATTTTATTTTTATAAAGAAAATTATTTTTAAGTGATTAATGGGAATTTGTAACATAAATGTTGCAAGTTTTCAATTATTGTTGAGTTATCTCCATTGTTTTTCCAGATTTCTTTTTCAAATGGCAGGTGAGAGAGTCACTCCTTGGATACTCATAAAAGTTGATATTCATATTTAAAAAAAAAACTACGTGATCAATTTAGATGATTTTTTGAAATATGATAATTTGTTTTGTACATTATACAGATTTTTATTTATTTTTGTTTTTTTAAAATAGGGAAAATTCTGGACCAGAACGAAAAAGACGTCTTTCTCTTTGAGAGGCTTCGACCTCTTAATAACATTACGAAGAAAAAGAAAAAGATAAACCCAGGTTATTTGGCGAAAATTCTGACTTTAACAAAAAAAAAAAAAAAAAATTAAATAAAAATGATTTTATCATTTCATAACATTTTCAGGTTTTCAAATTTTTCTCATTTAAATTTAATAATAAAAAAATGTTTTCTAAAATGTGTGACTCTTCATTTCTTATATTCATACACATATATTCACACACATACATATATATATATACATGTATACATATATATGATGATGATTGCAACGTCTTGTCAGACGAGAGCCACTCCCTCAGTCACTAAAATCCATGTGCCCGAATATGACTTTTTAGCCCTACCAGTGACTTGCACTCCCTCAAGCAGACATGACACTGAAAGCATTCACTGATTTGTATGAAACTAACAGCAGCGGAACCTGTATTATCGTGGGCTTTCATGTGATTAACAAAACCTGCCTCAGACAACAGAGCCCGATCACACACCTTACAGATCCAGAGATCTCCATGGTTGGGCGGCAAGGTTTGGCATTTCCTACATGCTCTCTTAAACTTCACTCGGTCTATTTTGGCTGCTTCAAAGTGTTCTGCACCCCTGTATATCAGTGTCCTCCACTGCTTGCGATCATACGCTAGTGACTCCCAACTGTCAACAGGAATATGAAAGCTCACCAGACTCTCCTTGATGCTATCACGAAAACGTTTTTTGGGCTTCTGCTGGGGTCTTTTTCCAAGAAAGCGCTCACCATAGAACAATTGTTTTGGGAGTCGATAGTCTTCAAACCGGATGAGATGACTCGCTCAACGCAACTGGTTCTTAATAACAATGGTAGCAATATTGGTTGTTTTGGCCTTTTTTAAGACATATGTATCAGGGACAAAGCTATACCACTTTAAACCAAGAATGTGTCTAAGGCAGTGCTGATGGAACCTCTTGAGCAATTCTATATGTGACCGGTACATATATATACTCATATACATACATACACATATAAATATATACACACACATAATATTTTTTAAATAAATAATAACTATTTTATACCTACAGACACGTGTTTTATGTTTATGCAATTATCAGTGTAGGAAGTGAGAATTACTGCTAGTTAAGAGATTTAAACCCAATCACAAAATCACTCAAGACTTTCTAGGCTAGCATTCTACCTCAAGGCCACCAGCAATTAACACAAGAATTGAGGAAAATTAAATACCTATAAATGTTAATATAGTGGGTATAAACTGCAAACAGTCAGAGAGTATTCAATGAGGGGCAGTCAGAATATTTCATTTGCACTAAAGTTGACTGCTTTTTCTTAATTCCCTGAATAGGGCTCAACTTTATTTTCTTAAAGAGGCTTCGTAACTACCATAATGTAAACTGAATATTAACAATTACTTTTATATGTACACAATCATCAGTGTAGAATGTGATAATTACTGCTGGCTGGAAGGATAATGGTCCATTCATTACTTTAGGAGATTATTTTGGACATATGTACATAGAAATATAAAAATATGTTCACATACCTAATTCATACTAGCAAAAATTTGTCCTGGGTGTGACGTAAAACTACATCCGGCAACGAGGCCCTGGTGCGGGAGCTTCAGGGTTTTGGGGAGAATGTCACTACCCCTTAGTCGTTGCAGTGCTGGGTCACCCTTGGGCAAGGTGTAGTACCCACTAGCCCCTCCCCCCCTATTTAGGGTCACAAAAATCCAAGTCTGGTCAACGATGCTCTTGCCAGATGAGGAAGGAATCCCAAGGCTTGCACAGCGGATGAACCAGCACCGCAGTGCCGATGCGGTCAACAAGGGTGATGTACAACTCGACTCGGGTCTGCCTCAGCTATCGGATGCGGCTGATTGCATGTGTGCAGACTGTTCTACCTCGTCCTTGCCTCTGTACCTTTGCTTTTAGCGGAGAGGGTGCTAGCAGTTCTGGGCAAGCTGCTTATTCCTATTTGCCTAGACTGGGAGATGAGGTGAAAGTCCTGTGGAGATGGAATGAGGGGGTACCGGCAGGTTTGATGTACCCGAAGCCGCAGCGTGACCTCTGCACTCAAGTGATTGGAGTATGATGGTCGTGCTCTTGTTGAAGCCGTCATTGTCAAAATCGACGGATTGCCCGAGAGAGGAAGCAAAAAGAGCACGACTACGGGTGCCACTACCCGGATTTCCTGCCATCAGGTGTCACATCTGTGGCCGGAGTTTCAGAGCTCCAATCGAACTCACATCACGCCTTCGACACAGACACTAACCGACCTCTGTATCATCGTCAAAATCGATGGACTGCCCGAGAGAGGAAAGAGAGAGACTAGCAAAAATATGTTTCATCTCTGGTCACATGTACTTGTTGTCATGGTGAACGAGCACCTCATTCCCCTCTCCTCCCCCTAAAAAAAAAAAATCAAGAAGTTTATACCTGGGAGGATGCTGTCATGATAGCAGAACAGATATTGCACTATTCTACGCTCTCAAAAAAAAAAAAAAAAAAGAAGGTAATCCTAAGAAAATGGTATGATGCTGAATGAACAATACTATATTGGCCTTTCTTCTCAAGAGGGTGGGTATGCCTTGGAGTCCTTCACCCCCTCCCCCCCAAAAAAAATTAAAAAATAAATAAATGAAATAAAATAGATGAAAACGTGGTGGTAATATCTTGGTGATTTATCATATTAAACGAACATATAATACACAATCTCCCCACCCCCAAATTTTCCTCTCACAGATTGACCATTTAAACATGTTATATTATATCTTTCTTGTGGCCTCTTGGATTCCAGGACTAGAATTTATCTAGTCTGGTGGAGTATCCAGCTATGTACTGCTATTTGAGATAGCATCACTTGGAGAAGGTACACTATTCCTCGTGTAGGTTGGTCATAAAGTGGAGATCTTATTTACGCTGCAAATCCTATTTTGAATATTTAGCCAGGGTTTACTTCTAGGGAAAAATATCCTCATTTCAGGTTGTCCTGACAAACGCCTGCACAGAGAGACCTAAAATACTAGAAAATAGTGTCTAGTAGACATTCAAGTTCTCTCCAGAAGGCATTCAAATTCTCTCAGTTCACCAGTGTGAATAGTCATAAGAAACTGTAAATTAACATCCATAGCAACATTTTTTCTTTTTAAACTGTGTTGAAGTATTTGAACGATATCAACCCGTACACGTATTAATTAGGTGGATGTTAGAAACACACACACACACACACACACACACACACACACACACACACACACACACACACAATTATTATTGGAATATGGAATTTTATATTTACTTCCTCATACATGTAAATGCAAAAGTTTTTTTTTTTTCCGCGTATGATAACTATATTAACATGCAAACAAAATGCGGCTATGAATGTTTTATATCGTAGCATTTACGTTTTACACACATTCAGATATATTTTCCAAGGGAAATAACTCTGCAATATTATGAGGAAAATTGTCTGAAAGTAGAACTTACCTGTCTTACAGTTTAGGTCGCATTAAAATCAAAGTGCACATAGTTTTAGTAGCGATGGGAATTTCAAACTTCCTAAGGGAATATATATATAAATATATATATATATATATATATATATATATATATATATATATATATATATATATTACAAACAACTGATGTTCCCTCAAAAATCACATTAGGACCACTGTGAATTCGAGAGAGCAAGTTGATGCAGTGATTGTAGGTGATTAAACGACTTACTGACTAAATAGTTTGCCAACGAATGATAAAAAAATATAAAAATTAAATAAGTCTTTTTTATATAGTTTTAAAGGTTAAAAAAACTTCCTAGACTATATATATACTAGGCCATTTACTAACTGTTTAATAACTTTTTTGATGATTAATTTCATATTTCTAGTTTCCTTTAATGCATTAACCTGCAAAATTTATTGTATATTTTGCAAACCTCTTTCCTCTGATGAGAAGAATTGCATTCTTCGAAACTCCATGGAATAAGGTTTTTCTTGTATATTTGTACTCCTTGTCGGATAATTAAAATTTTGTACATTGTATATCTTCTTTATATATAGGTTTATAATGTGTTTTTTTGAAAATTTGAATAAATTTTCAATTATAAGATTTTTCTAATATATATATATATATATATATATATATAAGATGTCTGTCTGTTTAAAACGAGCAAAAGTTATAGATCATTGACTAAAAATGAGTGCTTCATGCCAAGTTAATGGTTGTATATCGTTAAGTTTGTGCTCATTTAAATACAAATCTCTATTAATCCCTACCAATCTTTAACTAGTAACTGATACCATAATACTTAGTTTGTTGTACCCTATAATAACAAAGTTTCATACAAAATTTCAGCCAGATAAGCCTAATAGTTTCTGAGAAACTTCTAGAATAAATATGGTGAATAATCCATATTAATCCGTAACTGTACATCGAACAGATATCATAACACTTAGTCCAGTGTACCTTATCATAACAAAGATTCATACAAAATTCAGCCTGATTGACCTAGCAGTTTCCAAGAAAAATTCTGAAGTAAATGTGGTATTGTGGTGACTAATCCTTATCAATTCATAACTGTACATCGAATGGATACTGTAATACTTAGTTCACTGCACTTTATTATAATAAAGGTCCATATAAAATTTCAGTCAGATCGGTGCAGTAATTTCTGAGAAAAAGGAGAATGGACAGACAATTATATATATATATATATATATATATATATATATATATATATATATAGTCATCCACATACAGTACTGTTTCGCTGTTTCACAGCTCATCAATGCGGCTAGACAAGCAACTACCTCAAGCCAGGATCGAAACTCGATTGCCCAAATGACAGTCAGAGCTTCTAACCCTTGTACTATAGGCTGCTGCTATGCGGGCAGTGAATTAACAATGTTTTGACTGTCTAAAGTGCCTAAGCTCAATTTGTTTACCCAAAGAGCATATATATATATATATATATATATAATAAATTCCACAGCCAAACAATGTCGCAGCCCACAAGAGCCATGACAATCAACGAACCGGAAGTCCAAGACTCGAGTTTCGCCCTCATTTGGGCTCATCAGTTAGACACATATATATATATATATATATATATATATATATATATATATATGTATGTACGGCAGAACTGGTAAGGATGAGGGTGGAACCATTAATAAGAGAAATAGACGCAAGAGACAGGTTTGGTCCAATCCACCATTCAACGAGCATATCAAAAATAATATACCTAAGGAATTCTACAGAATAATAGACCAAAACTTCCCCCCCCAGATAATAAATTAAGCAAAATAATAAATAGAAACGAAACTCTGTAAAATTATCTTTCCCAATGTCCAGAAACTTAACTAACACTATAATCAGCTCCAACAATAGAAAAATCAGCAAAATAAGGAACAACAATGAACTAGCATCAAACGAAAATATACCAAACAGAAAATGTAATTGCAGAATACCTGAAAATTGTCCGTTGGATGGGAAATGTCTAATCTCGGAAATAGTGTATAAATGCGAGATAAAAACCGACAACACTAAGAAGATATATCTGGGAGCCATGGGAACAGTGTTTAAGGACAGATATAGAAACCACGTAATATCATTTAAAAAGGAACCTGAGACAGAAACTAATAGGGATGGCGTTAACGAAAGCAGGGGGGGGGTACAAAAATCAGCATTAAAAATAAAAACAAAAAGAAAAATACAACTGCATTAGGTGATTGGGTTAGGGAAATTAACAGAAATAATGAAAATTTTGAATTAAAATGGTCAGTAGTGGACAGGGGGAGAGGAAGTATAGCCCCGGGAAATCAAAAAGGCGCAATCTATGTTTATTGGAAGCCTTCTACATAGTGAATTCCAAAGAGGAAAATTTGAATAAAAGACTTGATGCCATACAGGGATGACTTCATAGGAATATGTTTCTGCTATCACGCCTTAAATGTAACTGAGGTATAACTTTTTACAACAATAAGGATCATCGGATGCTAGGGTTAAATTTTAATTTAGAGTTAAATAGCTAGAATTGTTATAATCTAAATGAAGGATCCAAATCTAACATGCGAATATAGTTTCTATTATTCTAAACCAGGTAAGAAATATAAATAAAATATAAAGCTCATCTAAAAATGGAATTTTCTCGATAAGGGTGAGCATTTTTGTATTCAGTTGTAGCAGTATTGACAGAGAAATAAGTGATACCCTCTTCAAATCAATAAAACAACTTAACAATTAAACTAGTTTTTATTAAAAATTAAATTAGCAATTTGGGGGCTGAAAATTAATTTAATTCATTTAATTGATTTTATCATCTGACATGTTAAGTTGGTAGAATCCATCCTGATTTACTTATTTTCCTACTTTACTCCCTGTTCTAAATGTTTTTACCGATAAATGCAGGAGTAAACATCTTCTCATCGGAGTGAAACACATTTGTAGCTATTGGGTGCTTTTGCTGTCAGAATAATAATTAGTGGATATATACTGTTTTATTTAGATACCCAAGAATACAACACACGAATTATAAGACATGAGCAGCATAAGTGATTAATAACAGATGTGGGTTAAACCTATGGGTAAAAACTAATTTTTTAAGATTAAAAACATAATTTATATCCTTAAGTTGTTAAATAAGCCATCG
>NC_136510.1:32281779-32291779 GCF_053919585.1 Euprymna scolopes
GATAGTGTTTACAGCTAGACGAGTGTTTCTTGTGAAAGTTTGGCGAGGGGGGACCATAGATTGAAGCTCAGTTGAACACTTTCCATGAAAATAACGATACATCAGAGACAAACTCGCAACATCTCTTCTGTGAGATAGAGGTTGCAAGGAGGAGAAAAGGACATCTCCTACGAGGCTACGAAGTCTATTTTGAACTCTATCAAGGCAGGACAAGTCCTTTCTAGCAGCTCCTGCCCAGATGTGGCAACAGTATTCCATCCTTGGACGTACCTGGCTCTTATATAGGTAGAGAATAGCATCAGCAGTGAGATATCTACTGGATCGATAGAAAGATCCCACCATTTTTCCAGCGGCCTTGGCAACAGATTTGATATACGTGTTCCATTTAAGATCAGGAGTAATGGTCAAGCCCAGAAGCTTGTCAAAACTTGAGGCCTCCTGAAGATGAGAGCCATTCATTTCAATTGATGACAAATGTGAATTAGAATGTTGATGATGTAAAGAGAGAAGCTTGGTTTTAGATGCATTAAAAGTAACCAGCCACTCCTTTCCCCATTGTACTACGTGCTCAAGATCAGAGGAGAGAGAATTGGAGAGAACTTGGTCATTTACTGTCTTAGATGTGCTACCATAAATGGTAGTGTCGTCAGCATAAATGTCTACAAATGATGTAAGGATATGATTTGGAAGATCATTAATGTAGATCAGGAAAAGAGTTGGGCCCAGGATGGATCCCTGAGGGACACCGGCATTAATACTGTGAGCTTCTGATTTTTGCCCCTCAACTACTACTCTTATGAACCTATCAGAAAGAAATGATTTAATAATTGAGAAGACTTTTCCAGCTATACCATAGCTAGCGATCTTATGAAGTAAACCTTTATGCCATACCCTATCAAAGGCTTTAGATATGTCAAGAGCAATTGCCCTAGAAAGATTGCCACCGTCGAGAGATTTGCTAATCCTATGCGATATAACTGTAAGGACATCTGCTGTAGATCTAGCAGAACGGAAACCATATTGAGTGTCACTAAGAAGGTTATTTTTGTTGAGATGTTTGATTACTTCTGTATTTAACACAGATTCTAGCAACTTACTCATGACGCACAGGAGACTTATTGGCCTGTACTGAGAGGGGGATGAGTGATCACCTGAATTCTTAAATACAGGGCATACTGATGAGATTTTCCACGGAGATGGGAAAGTATTCTCCTTAAGACAACGTTTAAACAGTTTTGTAAGTATGGGCGCTAATTCAGGTTGAAGTTTTTTGAGTACTATAATTGGAATACCGTCAGGGCCAGTTGCTTTACTCGAATCAAGGTTTTTGATTAGCTTCGCAACATCACATACAGATATACGTATATCACATAGCGTGTTTTCTGATACAGGAGGAAATATTGGGGGTTGGCGGTCTTGGTCGCAAAGGGTAGAATTAGCTGCAAAGTTCTTGACAAAGAGTTTGGCTTTGTCTGATGCTGACGAGATTACCTCAGGTCCATTGATAATAGTTGGGATGGAGCACACGCTTCTGTTCAGGATTCTGTTTGCTATTTGCCAAAACTGGTGGGAACCAAGCCGCTGCTCAGCTACTTTGGACTTAACAGATTGAGCATACAACACTCTTGCGTTCCTTATTACTTTCTTACAATGGTTGCTGGCAGTCCTGAAAACGGCTTTAGTTTCCATACATCTATTACGTTTGAAGCAGTGGAAAAAGTGATTTCTGTGCGCAATGGCAGCAGCACATTCTGGAGAGAACCATGGCTGGCTGTTAGGTTTTTGCTGAAACTTTTTAGAGGGTATGAAATGGTCAATACCTACAATTAACCATTCAGTTAGGTCTAATACTATAGAGGACACATCCTTTTTAAACATGGAATGCAGAGGTAGATCAGATATAAATGTACGGAAGCTATCCCAGTCAGCCTTATATATATATATGAACAAATGATTAATAAAATAACTATAAAATATACATATATATATATATATATATATATATATATATATGTATATATATATATATCTCAGACACACAAACACACACACACATACAGAAAAGTTACTCTATTAATAGTAACTTTGTGTGCGTGTGTGTGAGAGATAGAGTTCTCTATAGACTGGGAAACGGCTGGGCTGATTGTTCTGAAATTTCACATGAAGGTACTTGATGTGCTTGGGAGTCTTCTTACATAGGTTTTGTATTTGAATGCATCTGTTAAGTATCGAAGGTCGATGATAAAAAAAAAATCCGATTAAAGAAGAAAGAAGAAAGTCTGATTTTGACCAAAGTTAACGCTTTTATACAACCTAACATCACAAGTGCGTTTGAGAAGTTTTATAAACGCACAAGCAGAAAGGCATAGCTTATAAAATCAACTGTAGATTCTTTTATAATACAAGAGCGAGTTTGAAATGAATGTTTCTGTTTAGAGCACTATTGAACCATGATACTTGACTTTTTCATTTTAAACTTTAATGAAACCATTATTTACAGATAATTTTATAAAAATCAATAGTAGATTCTTTTCTCAGTATTTTTGATCGTTGAAACCAAAGCAAAATATGATGAAAGTAAAAATAAAATAGATAAACCCCATAATTTATTATACTATACCTGTTCACACTGAAACACTTACCGCAATATTGTGTGGATCTATATTAAAAAAACCTTGTTAAACTTTGTGACATATTTCCATTCTATGGAGGTCAGGCGCGAACGAACACCCCATAATTTTATTATACCATATTTCTTCAAACTGAAACATAATTATCAAAGTATACTTATGCAGATAGATATGAAAAGTCTTTATTAAAGTGTGTGCCTATTTCCATTCTATGGAGGCCAGGCGCGAACGCAGACCCCACAGTTTTATTATACCATCCCTATTTAAGTTAAAATATACTTATCAAAGTATTATTATGTACATCTATATCAAAAACACTTGTAAACGCTTTTTTTTTTTTAAATTTTAAAATTTTTTATTTCCATACTTTGTGGACCAGGCGCGAATGCAGACCCCACAATTTTAATGAACCACCGTTCTGCCAGATCAAACATACTCATTCCTGTGTCTCGATACATCTTCTATCATTATCTGTAATCAGTTTTTTAAAATAATCAATCATATAGGAGCCTATTCGTGACCAGACACCCCCCCCCACACACACACACCCACACACACACAGCTTTATATTATAGAGATATATAAGAAGGGTGAAAAGAGAGTAGGAGGAAAACAATGGAGGAGGGATATCAAAAAATTTGGGGTTGACTTTAAACCAAGACCGTTATCAGCTGACGTGATATTTTGGTTCCTTGACATTTAAAGCAACTTTGTTTTTATTTTGCATATTTTATATTTATTTGCTCATGTTGCGTATTAAACTGTTGCAACCCTTCGAACACACATGCGCGCGACTGCACAATGCACATGCATGAGTTGGGGAGGGAGACCAAGACCTTTTGCAACTGCAACAAGAGAGAGAGAGAGAGAGAGAGAGAGAGTGGGAAGGGAGAGTGCATACCAAATTCAATCGTGGGTGGGTAGGTACATTTCGGATGGAAGGTGGAATCTGCACGTGGCAGGGGTGAGGTGTGGGTGGGGTTGCGAGGATGTTCGGAAGTGAATGATTCCTGCTTGTGCAGTGCAGATGTTGTATTGATTATGGAACCAAGTAATACACACACACACACACAAAACAAAAACAAAAAAACGGAAGAAGAAAATGATACGAGAATAACTTGAGTCATAGAATTTGGCAATGAGGAAAGGAATACAAAATGGATCAGCGAAGGAGGGAGAGAGAGGAGAGAGAGAGAGAGAGAGGGGATGAGAATGAGAGAGAAAGAGAAAGGGATGAGAATGAGAGAGAAACAGAGAGAGAAGGGAAAGAAAAGATTACAGAGCGAGAGAAAAAGGAGATAAAGAAGTTGAAAAAAAAAACGGGGACAAAGAGAGAGAGAGAGAAAGAGAGAGAAGAGAGAGAGAGAGAAGAGAGAGAGAGAGAGAAGAGAGAGAGAGAAAAAGAGAGAGAAGAGAGAGAGAGATAGAATATATATATGCATATATATTAGTGTTGGGACGATTAATCGGAATCGGAATCAAGAATCGAAAAAATCCTAACTTTCTGGAGTATCGGAATGGGAAAAATTTGTGCCTATTTTCCGATGCAAAAACGATTCTTTTAATTATCTTTTCTAATTTGATTTTTGTTTAAGAAAAATTTTAATTACTTTAAGAAAAATTTTAATTACTGGTAGCAATAATAAAATAATGAATATGCATTGATCTTGAACTACCAGTCAGACTAACATCTATAGATCTCCCCCCTCACAAGTGTGTTTTTACATTTGAGAAAATATATGTTCATTTATGATGTGTTTTTACAGTAATCAGGACAAAATACCAATTTTATAGTTAAATATTTAGAGATATATAAAGAATCGGAAATTATATCGGAATCGGGAATTTAGTATGGATTCAGTAATTGTATTGGAATCGGGAAATATAATGGAATCGCCCATCACTAACACACACACACATATATATATATATATATATATATATATATATTAGTAGTCATCAACATACAGTCCTGTTTCGTTGTATCACAACTCATCAGTGCCGCTAGACTAGCATCTCTCCCAAGCCAAGGATTGAACTTAGAACTGTCGTGTTGACAGTCGACAGTTCTCCCACTCGACCACAGAAGTGACGCCCGCAAATAACTCGTCAGAATGTCTATTTAAATAGACATGCACCACCACTTTTACATATATATATATATATATATATATATATATATATATATATGTATAGGGTGGGGCATAAGTCCTGTTACAAAATTTCGGAACTATTTTTTATGGTAATATTAAAAAAAAAATTACTATTTTATTGTGATTATATGATAATGTAATATATGATTTCTTATTTTTTTCAGAAACAATAAATACTAATTTTTAACAATGTCTGTTGAATTGAAGAGAAGATTTACCATAGAACAACATGAGAATGACTTGCGTCCATCAGAAATATTCAAATTAGGGAAAAATCTCCAAATGACCAAAATGTTCATAAAAATGACGATTGATTGTTACCTTGGAACTTCGTCTCTACACGTCAAGAACACCTAAACCCATCAAAAATGTTAGGGGAAAAGTCAGGCGAAATCCAAAAAGATGCATGCGACAAATGGCAAAGCACAAACATCACCAAAGACTATGCGAAGAATATATCGAAGTGACCTACAAATGTATATAAGCTCCAAAAGCAACAGCTTCTTTCTGCACCCACAATTGCAAATAGACCCATCAGAAGTCGACTCTTGTTAAACCGTATCAGAGAAGGCACACTCAATAACATCATCTTCGCGGATGAAAAGTTATTCTTACTGCAACAGTCCCACAAGCATCAAAATGATAGAGTTCTTGCGAGAAGTCGTAAGGCAGTATATGATAGTGCAGGAAAGGTTTTCAGAACGCAGGGACCACCATCAGCGATGGCCTGAACAGCCATTTCTGAAAGAGGGAAATCTCCATTTGTTTGTTCTTCTTCAAGAGCCAAGTACGTCCAAAGATGGAGTACTGCTGCCACATCTGGGCGGGGGCTGCTAAAAACAGCCTATCCTGCCTTGACAGAGTACAAAATAGACTCCGTGGCTTAGTTGGGGATGCCCTTTTCTTTACCCTGCAACCTCTTTCCCACAGAAGAGACGTAGCGAGCCTGTCATTGTTCTATCGTTATTTCCAAGGCAGGTGCTCGTCTGAGCTCCATTCTCTGGTGCCCCCTCGCCAATCTTTCTCAAAAAACACCCGACTAGCTGAAATCACCGTCAATAATTTTCCCCACTCCCTATCTGTGCCTAAGTCAAAACGTAGATACCATGAACAAAGCTTCTTTCTTAGAACTGCACGCCTGTGGAACTCTGTTCCGCTGGCCTGTTTCCCTCCCGACTTCAACCTGGATGTCTTCAAGTCCAACACAAACAAATTCCTGATGAACCGCCTCCCCTAAGTAATGACACCTTACCAATTCTCCAATACTATTGCTACACTATCCCTTTGATTACTGCACACGCAATAACCCTTATCCCTGAGTGGCCATTGAGCCTTGCTAAGTGGTGAACTCCTTGTAAAAAAAAAAAAAAAAAAAGGGGACAAGATTAACGAAAAACGTTACACTGAAGACATTTATAGGGTGCACTAACCCCATGGTGTAATTCTGTGTACGGTGATGAAGTTTGGACTCTCCAACAAGATCGTGCGACAAGCCACGCTGCTCATTTAACACAGCAGTTGTGTAGAGATAAGTGTTCGTCCTGGATCTTAACGCTCTTGATCAATCTTTGTGGTCAATCCTGGAGAGCGAAGCCTGCTCTACTCTTTGTCAAAATATTGAAGCTTTTAAGATAAAATTGAACAAATGCTGGGAGAAAATATGCTTAGATATTGTGCTTGCTGCTATAGATGATATTCCAAAAAGAGTTTGTAGCGTAGTGAAGGCTCGAGGGAAAAAATTTTGAATAATTCTTATGCCATATTGTTCCTTCAGTATTTATTAATCATTTTTTTTTTTTTACAAGGTAGTCACCACTTATCAAGGCCCAGAAGCCACTCGGGGATCAAGGTTATTGCGTGTACAGTAATCAGTGGGATAGTATCGTATTCTGTCATTGGGTTTTGTAATAAATTATTCTGTTGGTTGGTTGGTTGGTTGGTTGTTTTTGTTTTACGGCATATCCACCCTTTTCGGGTTATTTAATGCCGAATCCAAAGATTTTGAAGAAAAATTTTTTTAATAGAATATATTTGTTGTTTTCACGTCGGTTTCTATTTAACCCATAGTTGGGACCCTAACAGGTACTACCACTCCGGGTCAGAGTGGACCTGGGAGCAATGGTAATTAAAGGGTGGCTCCACACTCCCCAAAGCCCACAAGCTGGGGCCTCACCACTGGATATAGTTTAAGGTCATATCCAGGACCCCCATTGAGAGACTTTTACCCTCTGAAGGGGGTAGTCAGTGTATTCTAATGCCCCACCGACAGGACCAAATTATTTTGTTGGCATAAATCTGAGTTTTATTTTGTAACGGTATTTATGCCCCACCCTGTGTATATCGATAATAAAAAAAAATTAGATGAAAAAAGTAACAGGCGATTTGGACTAAAATTTATGCGTCATATAGCCTAACATCACGAACGCATTTGAGAAGTTTTATTATAGAACAAGCAGAGAGCCTGGCATATAAAATCAAGAGCATGTCATTTGATATAACAGGAGCGCGTTCAAAACGAACGTTTCTGTTTAGAGAATAAATGAACTATGATACTTGACTTTTGCATTTAAAACTTTAATTCAAACCGTTATATATAAAAAATAATTTCATAAAATCAACAGTAGGTTATCTACAGCGTGATATAGACTACAATGTATTTTGGACTAAGTCACTTCGGAAAGACATGTGAAGCTTCACCTCAGGGCACCATGGTGGGACTCCGACTAGAGCAGGCACTTAATCGATTTGATTAAAAAATAGGAAGTTTCTTTGATAATCAAATATGTGAGGGTGAAACATTTGTTGATCCTAATTCAATTTCGGATAGCATCGAGTCTTCCTGCTAGTATATATATATATATATATATATATATATATATATATATATATATATATATATATATGTGTGTGTGTGTGTGTGTGTGTGTGTGTGAATATATATTTATATATGTGTGTATATATATTAATGTTTATATATTATATATATTTATATATATCATATATATATATGTATATACTTTACACACACATACAGTCCTGGTAAAAATCATAAGGCCACTTAAGAGAGTAAGCATTTACGCATATTATCGAATTTTTAATCAAACGAATGGTTGAAACTATTGCCAAAAGGGAAAATATGATGGAAAAAATGAAATCTGCTTCATTCGAAACCTTAACCCTGATCTAATAATTATTTTTTAAAAAACAAACATTTTCACCTGGTCAAAATGATATGACCACTGATAATTTATCTAAAAAAAGGTAATTATAAATTATTAAAAAGGGTCTCAGTATTTAGTATAGCCTCCATTATTACGAATTACTTCAAAAATTCTTTTCGGCATGCTTGCGACTAAGTTTTTTATCAGTTGCGAAGGAATTTTATCCCATTTACTGAAAACTGAATCAGAAAGTTTCTTTATCGAATCATACTGGGTTCCATCCTTGAACACTTCTTTTGCCATCCATCCCCAAAGATTTTCAATGGGATTGAGGTCCGGAGAACATGCTGGATGATCTTACAATTCTATATTATTTGAAGAAAAGTATTCTCGTGCTTGTCAAGAAGTGTGTATCGCAGCGTTGTCTTGCTGGAAAATCCAATTTCTTCCACACAGACGTGGACCTTCAGTCCTGATAGAAGCATTTTCAAACATTGAAATGTACTTCAATGATGTTTGCCGGCCTTTCACTACTTGCAACTTGAGGGTCCCAGCTGACGAGAAAGCACCCCAGATCATTAAAGACCCTCCTCCACTATGCCGAGTTGAAAAAGTCTCTTTGGGCAAATTTTTAATATGCCAATAGTGTTGAAATCCATCTGGACCATCTAGATTAACCTTTTTCTCATCAGAGAAAATTACATTTTCCCACTTCTCTTCATTCCAAGTCTGGTATTTGGCGGCATATTTAAGTCGGTTAGTTTTGTGCTGTTCAAGAAGACGTGGTTTCTACAGTCGCTTTAAATGATTGAAACCCTTCATTTTCAGATGCCTTCTGATGGTTTTAGGACTAAATTCTGCTGCTGTTTGGCTTTTCAATCGACTTGAGCTCATACTGGAGTTTTTTTTTTAAACTTCTTCTGATACGGCGATCCAGTGATGGAGTTATTTTTTTTTTGGTCGACCTGGACTCTTTTTGTGCCCATATTGATCTGGATTTCTTAAAGAAATTGTGATGACCGTTTTGCTACGATTCACTTCGTTTGCAATGGATCTATGGGAGAGTCAACCCCTATTAAGCTCAACGATCCTTCCTCTCTCAAACTCTGATAATGGTTTCCCTTTTGCCATTTATAATTTAGTAAGACGTTTTTTATTTACTAACAAGTTGCTTTTAGGAACATATAAAGCTTTTCGTATACATTTTTTCAAAACTAGCCGATTTTATTAAAGTGGTCTTATAATTTGACCAGGTGAAAATGTTTGTTTTTTAAAAAAATAATTATTAGATCAAGGTTAAGGTTTCGAATGAAACAGATTTCATTTTTTTTTCTATCATATTTTCCCTTTTGGCAATGGTTTCAAACATTTGTTTGATTAAAAATTTGATAATATGCGTAACGCTTACTTTCTTAAGTGGTCGTATGATTTTGACCAGTATATAGGTATTATATTTATATATACTAGCAAAAGTACCCATCATTGACTGGGTTCAAAAACAGCCTACAGAAAATGGACTCTGATTCATGAAAGTATGATAGGTTATGAAAAGGAAGGGTTGTAAAAAGATAGCTTCGAATTTGGGGGTATCAAAACCAAAGCAAAATATGATGAAAGTAAAAATAAAATGGATAAACTCCATAATTTATTATACTATACCTGTTCACACTGAAACACTTATCACAATATTCTGTGGATCTATATTAAAAAACCTTGTTAAACTTTGTGACATATTTCCATTCTATGGAGGTCAGGCGTGAACGAACACCCCATTATTTTATTATACCATATTTCTTCAAACTGAAACATAATTATCAAAGTATACTTACGCAGATAGATATGAAAAGTCTTTATGAAAGTTTGTGCCTATTTCCTTTCTATGGAGACCAGGCGCGAACACAGACCCCACAATTTTATTATACCATCCCTATTTAAGTTAAAACATACTTATCAAAGTATTATTATGTACATCTATATCAAAATCATTTGTAAAAGTTTTTAAATTTTTTTTATTTCCATACTTTGTGGACCAGGCGCGTACAGAGACCCCACAATT
>NC_136510.1:32294279-32311779 GCF_053919585.1 Euprymna scolopes
ATAATATATATATATGTATATAATATACAGTTGTGCGCAAAAATATTCGACCCCTGTCTAAATTTTCTTTTTTCGTTGAATCTATGTTTCAAAAATCTTCATAACGCCTTTTAACGGCTAATTATGAATAAATTGTATATTTTTCAACAATAAATGAGGAAAAGTAATTCGAGATTAATAATATATATCAATTTATTTACAAAAAAATATAAATATGGATGTTGCAAAAATATTCGACCCCTTTAATTTAAAGTTTAAATAAAAGCGTCATTAATTTATTATTTTAGTCTGACCTTGTATTTATTTCCTATAAATAATATTTATGACTCTACTGAATCTAAAATCAGTTCAAATTGAACTTCAATGCCATATTGAATGATTGAATAATTGTTTCAAGTAAAAAAAAAAATTATTTTTCATCGTCAACAAATCTGCAACTATGACAAAGAACAAAGAGTACTCTGAAGACATTAAAAAGAAAGTAATCGATGCCTACCAGTCTGGAGAAGGTTATAAAAAAAAAAAAATCCAAACTTTTTTTCTATACCACGGTCGACTATTATGTCCATTATCAAAAAATGGAAAGTAAAAGGGATTGTATCAAGTCTTCCAAGATCAGGTCGTCCAAGAATAATTACGACACGTGGGGCTAGGAAAATTGTTAGACAAGTTTCAATAGACTCTAAATCTAACCTAAAGGACGTGCAGAACGATTTGAAGAATGCTGCCTCAGATGTACACTTGTCAACTATTGGTAGGGCATTAAATCGTGCCGGATTGCATGGACGTATTGCCAGAAGGAAGCCTTTACTTTCCAAAGCTCATCAAAAGGCTCGATTAAATTTTGCAAAAAAAGTTCCTAGAAATGCCTATTGATTACTGGAATAATATAATTTGGTCAGACGAAACGAAAGTGGAACTATTTGGACGCAACCAGCAACGCTATGTTTGGTGAAAAGAAAATACTGCTTATAATGTGAAGAATACCGTTCCAACCGTTAAGCATGGAGGTGGATCAATCATGGTGTGGGGCTGTTTCAGTATAAATGGAACTGGAAGATTAACCATAATCGATGGAAGAATGGATTCAGTAACATATCAGTCCATACTGAAAGAAAATCTTGTTACGTCTGCGAACCAGTCGGGGCATGGAAGGAGGTATACCTTTCAACAGGACAACGATCCTAAAAACACTTCAAAGAGCACTAAGGCATGGTTAAAGAATAATAAGGTGAAAGTTCTAGAATGGCCTTCTCAGTCTCCAGACCTAAATCCGATTGAGCACTTATGGCATGATTTAAAAATTGCGGTACATCAAAGAAAACCATATAATTTGATTGAATTAAAACAGTACTGTCAAGAAAAGTGGCTTAAAATTCCAGTGGGCAGATGTAGAAGTCTTGTTAGATGTTATAGGAAACGTTTACTTGTAGTAATCAAGGTCAAAGGAGCTTCAACGAAGTATTAATGAGAAGGGGTCGAATACTTTTGCAACATCCATATTTTTATTTTTGTAAATAAATTTATTTATATTATCAAGCACTAATTACTTTTTATTATTTTTTGTTGAAAACTATACAGTTTATTCGAACTTAGTCGTTAAAGAAGGTTTTAAAGATTATTGAAGTATCCATTCAAAGAAATAAGACAACTTTGGTAGGGGTCGAATACTTTTGCGCACAACTGTATATATATATATATATATATATATATATATATATATATATATATATATATATAATATATAATATATATTCAATAATATATAGAATATATATTTAATAATAATAATAATAATAATATATATTTAATAATAATAATAATAATAATAATAATTATATATATATATATATATATATATATATATATATATATATATATATATATATATATATATATATTCAGGCATGTCTTATTGTACACGGCAGAGTTCTTCTTTTTTCGGATTTTGTTGGATATCTTTTCAATTCGCCGAGCGGTCTTTTTTTTATTTCGTTTGGCATGTTGTATATTATGGCGCCCAACAGTATTTGTTCGGCCATATTCTTGTTACTCCCATTTTCTTTTTCTTTATTGAGGCTTGGTGTATCTATAGTTAGTTTTTTTTTAATGGTTATAGAGGTGGAAGCAGGATGACTGGCCTTTTATTTTTAATTTTGATTTTCTTATTTTATATTCTATTTATTTAGTTTATTTAATGTTAGTTATTGAATAGAATTAGTATAATCATTCCGGTATTAAATGAGACCTGGTTAATAAGGGCCTGTAGTTTTTAAGTAGTATGGCTTCTAGTAATTTTAGTCGTCCTGTGCAATTGTGAAGGTATCGAATGTTAGTTAAGATATTTCTAATGTCGGATGATTGTAGGTTTTTATCATGGAATGTTTTATGGTGCTGTTGCCAGCTAAATGATAAGTTAGTCGTCGGGAGAGTGTTGTTGTGGTGTGGCCTATGTATGCGCTGTAGGAGCTTTTAGAGTGGGAGACATTCTTCGTAGGGGCAAATAAATTTATACACTACATTAGTTTGGTTTAATGTTATGTTAGTATTATTAGCATTTTTTTATTTTTAAATTGGAAGTTTTAAATTTAGTATATTATTAGTTTAATCTTTTTGTTCTAGTTGGTGGGTCTTGTGTATTTTTTAATTAGGTTTGTTATTATTTTTTCGTCTGTTTTGTAGTAAATATATAATTGGTTTTTATAGTACACTGTGATGGTGTAGTTTTTGTTAGGGTCAGGGTTTATGCTTTTAATTATGGATTGACTTTAAATAGAGTTTTACGTGCTTATCAACAATTTTGTTGTGAATATTATTGTTTATTAGGGTTTGTTTTATGTTTGTTAGTTTTTTGTAAAATATTTGTCGGATTGATGGTGTATTGTATGAGCGGTGAATCACATTTTTTATAAGGGCAGTTTTATATTTTTCTGGGCATTCGCTATGGTAATTTAAGAGTATTGTAGTATTGTTGGTAGGTTTTTTTGTATGTTGAAGTTGTGTATTTAGTGGGATTGCTAGGATCTACTAATACGCCGAGAAATTGTATTTTGTTATTTATGTTTGGTTCATTTGTAAATTTGAGGGCGGAGTGTGTTTCTAGGTTTAGTTGGAGTTTTTTAATGTCTTGAACGTCGACATATCGGGCATAAATAGTGGGTTTGTTTTCGGGGTCTAAGAGAATTTGGGTTTCGAGGTGGGTCCTGTAGTATTTTGCGAATGTAGGGCCTGGAGGTGATCCCATTGAGATGCCATCTATTTGGATGTATGTTTTTCCATTAGGGTCAGTGAAGGGAACTTGTATGGTGCATTTTAGTAGTAATTTTTCTAGGATTTGGGGATTTATGGCTGTAGGGGGTATCGTGTTGCGATTGTATACTTGAGTAAGGATTATTTTGTGTCTTTTATAGGAATGGCAGTGAAGAGAATATCAGTGTCGAGGGATGCGATTATGCATTTGTGTGTGGTGAGGGGAGATTAATTTTAGAAGACCTATGAAGTCAGTGGTAGATTTTGTGCTGTATTTACTAGGTATGTAAGGTTGGATAATGTTAATGATTGCTTTGGCGAGAGAGAGAGAGAGAGAGAGAGAGAGAGAGAGAGAGAGAGCGAGAGAGAAAGAAAGATATAAAGAAGGTACAATAAAAAGTGAGGAGTGAGGAGATGGGAGAGAGAGAGAGAGAGAGGAGGAGGAGGAGGAGGAGGAGAAAACAGGTAGGCTAAAGAAGTAGCGATGGAATAGAGAGAGATTGGGTAAATAGAAATAGAGAGTAAATGGGAGAGAGAGAGAGAGAGAGAGAGAGAGAGAGAGAGAGAGAGAGAGAAAGTGGAAGGGAGAGGAAAAAAGCAAAATGTATTTTACACCCCACCCTCCCCGCAAACATTCTCACCAGCCACCCCTTCCAAAGAATCCCTACAGTGGTCCCTTCAAAAAATGTATGGATTTCCTTTTATTATCGCTTTACAATATCTCGCCCACCCCGTCTTCATCTAACCGAATATTTGTTTTAAATGCAATTTGTTAAAAATTGGAAAACTGAAACTCTAGGTGTTTCTCATTACCCCTCTCCCACCCCGTCTGGAAGAGTCAGATTACCCTCAAACGGAAAGTAAGAGAGACGGGGTGGGTGGGAGGTACCGGGGGGGGGGGTTATTCTGTAAGAAGCAACAACTGTATAAAAATAAAATAATAATAATATTCCCCCATCCCAAACAAGTCAGGGACATTGGATTAAAAATTAAAGTTTTTATAAAGGAGATAGGTGGATGAGGAGGGGGGGGGAATTTGCTTCTTATTTTGGCAAGAAATGATGGTGGTGGTGGTGGTGGAGGGGGCATGAGATTAAGTCAAGTTACAAGGTCTTTTTTGCAAGAAAATTGATGGAAGATGAAAAAGCCAGATATGCAAGATATGTCCATAAAAGTCTAGCTTTTAGAATTTTGTGGTAGTGGTGATGGTGGTGGTGGTCGTCGTCGTGATCGACGCTGACTTGCTTTTTTTTTTTCTTTTTTCAATTCTATTAATATTTGATACTAGCAGGACGCCCGGCGTTGCCCGGTCGTAAAATACGCTTAGATATGATATTTTAATTTATGTAATTTCGTAGAATCAATTCTTTATTGGTTATTATTAGGGCTATGACAACAGCATATTCTTTTCATTGTTTTTACTCTCGAGTATATATCCGACACAGTTAGACTCAGTTAATCAACCGAGAAGCACATCACTTTATATAAAACACATGTAAAATATTAACTGATATATACTCCAGTCAAAACAATGAAAAGAATATGCTGTTGTCACAGCCCTAGTTATTATACAATACTAAATATATTATAGTAATGATTTGAAAAGTAAAAAAAGAAAAATGGATTGGATGCCATCAGCGAGAATCGAAACCCACACATTCAGCGTTAGTCGTTACCATTTGTGTTATCGTCAGACGAATAAAAAATAGTTTGAAAATGTATCGACTTTAACGGTAATTGAGCATTACTCGGTAGCTTAATTTTCAAATACGTCGCTAGAGGGTGCTCGCATAGATTAATTAAGGTATGGAAACACAAAATGGAAACAACACCTACGCTTTTCTCCCAAACTACTTATTTCATTACTTATATTTTTATCGCATATTTTATTTTAAATAACAATGTTTATATGCTATATATTTTGGTAAACTGTTCAGATATTAAAAAAAAATATTTACAGAAATATATATGTATATATAATAAGACAAACAATGAATGTGTCGCATTGTGTTCTAGCTTATAAAAGCTTCTTTTTTTTTGTAAAGTGTTTGTTTCATTTATCTACAGGATGGTCAAAAAGTCAGGTAACATTTTAAAGAAAAACGATATTAGCAATACACGTATATTTAAGTACCATACATTGAAATATAAAATGAAACAAACATGAAATATGTTTATTTTGTTAATTGTCGTCCATTTCTCTCTATCAATCGCTGGAAGCGATTAACCACTGATTGTGTAACACGTGTAATCATGTCAGCTGATATCCGCGCAATCTCCTCTTCAATAAATAACTTTAAAGACGCTATTGTATCAGGCTTCTTGCCATAAACGCTAACCTTTACATAGCCCCAAAGCCAAAAATCAGGAGGGGTAAGTTTATATATTACACTCAAATATTTAAACAAATAATATTAAACGAATAGAGATTATAATGGATCATATTGTTTTTTCTACCTTTAACATGTTACCTGACTTTTTGACCACCCTATAGATATTTTGAAAAATATATTTATTCATAAAAATGTGAAATATTTTTTGAATTCTAATAAGATTATTCGCACAATGTGAAACTATTTTTTCTTGCGCAGTCATTTTGTAACTGTTAAAAACTGTTAAAACTGTTAAAAACTGTTAAAAACTGTTAAAAATGTGATATGTTCATTTTTTTTTTCATGTTTCTGCAAATAAATATATTTTTAAAATATCTAAATAGTTTGACAAAATATTAACATATTAACTTAAATAAACACAGTTTTTAAAATATCTAAATAGTTTGACAAAATATTAACATATTAACTTAAATAAACACAGTTTTTAAAATATCTAAATAGTTTTACAGAATATTAACATAACAAATTTAAAAGGGTAACCGTGATAAAAGATGCTGGCCGAGAGAAAAATCTCTTTAAATTTACTCCATTGATTATAATGTTGTACCCAATGTATATTTGTGATTTCAAAATTAAAAAAAATATATATATTACCTGGGTGCCATCAGCTAGAATCGAAACAAAACATATACCGTCCCAGTCTTAGTCCTTAAGTTTGAAATGTTTGCAAGAAATAATGTCATGACGTTAATATTTGATACGGTGACAAAATAAGAGGTTTTAGTAGACATGAAGTGATCGAACGAAGATATTGATTACCCTAACACATTTTTCATGGATCTGCATGGCTGTTTTTTTTTTTTTTTTTTTTTTTTAAGACTGATAAAAAAGCAATTATTTTCTTCATCCTCTTTTTAACAATCCTCATTATCTATTTTAGTTTCAGTTTCGATTCTAGCTAATGGCACTCAAATCATATTCATTTAAATTTTTAAATCATGACTATATATTGGGTACAACATAGAGTTGGGACGATTAATCGGAATCAGAATAGGGAATCGGAAAAATCGGAGCTTTTTGGGGTATCAGAGTCGGTATCGGAAAAATTTTAGCCTATTTTCCGATACCAAAACTGATTCCTTAAATTATCTTTTTTAATTTGATTTTAGTTTAAGAAACATCTTCCACTGCTTGTAGTAATAGTAAAATAATAAATATTTATTGATTTAAACTTCCAGTAAGACTAAAATCTCTTGATCACCTCCTCACAAATGTGTTTTTTCACGTCTGAGAAAACATAGGCACATTCAAGATGTGCTTTTACAGTAATCGGGAAAAAAATAACACTTTTATATTTAAATATTAAAAGAGATTTCTAAAGAATCGGAATTCGAATCGGTAATTGTATCGGAATCAGGAATTTAGTACGGAATCAATATTTGTATCGGAATCGGGAAAAATATTGGAATCGTCCCATCACTAGTACAATATAATATGAAATAATTGTTAGAGAATTGACCCTGTAATAGTAAATACGAAATCTGTGTGAATCAAAATATCATATTTTAGCAAGTTTTATTTTTAAATAAAATGAAGATTCATTATTGGTCCTAATGGCATACTTTATTGATGGAGTTTCCCCATCCAGCATCATTCTCAAACAAAAACGGTCCGATTATGCCATGTTTCAAGATGGTGACCCATACAGTGTACTCCACAGAGTGCAGTGGCCTCTGAAAGACTTAACCTGGCGCCTTATATCTGAAGACCCATTTTTTATAGAAAATTGCTCCAGACAAGGCATGAAATAATTTGATAATAACAAGAACGCAAGATGATTGCCACAAAGATAGGAAATACCTATTGGCTTTAATCTTGACTATAAGATAGGAGGAAAACAATCAGCAAGAAGAGAGTTCTACAAGCCTACAGTTCTTCAAAAGAAACTACCAGAATAGGAAGCTGTATCATAATAAGGTATGAAAACAACAAATTATGGGAGACCACTAGACCAACGAGTCAAAGAATTGGAACAAAAGAAGCAGGGAATAAATCAATCAATTTTGAAAAACACATCCCATAATAGTATTTATAGAAAAGACTGAGACTAGCAACATCACGTCGGTGATAGAGAGCTTGCAGAGAATAAGAAAGAGTGAGGGCCAATCAGATTACACCTGACGTTTGACATCCTTAAAACGTAGAGTTCTTTCTGTTGACTTGAACTGATAGAAATAAGTCATTGAACCACGCCCATTTGGAGGTTAATATTTCTACCAGTATTGATGGTAATACCATCTCCTAAGATCGTATTCTATTTTCTATTCCATTTTTTGCTGCTATTTTTTTTTTTTTTTACTTAGGCGTTCATCGCTTACCAACACACCGAGGCCACTCGAGGATAAGCATTAATAAGTATAAAATAGATGGTGAGACAACATGATCAGTAATGATGGAACCTGGGTAGGACTTGATTATTTAAGAGGATGGCTAACAGGGACTTATTTACATTAGATTTCTCCCAGCTGTTTCAGAGCACTCTCTCTCTCTCTCTCTCTCTCTCTCTCTCTCTCTCTCTCTCACACACACACACACACACACACACACACACACACACACACACACACACACACACACACACAGGGACTTATTTACATTAGATTTGAAAACAACGATGTTATAGCCAGTTGGGAAGCAGCCCTACGGTATTGTGTTCCGCAGACAGATAGTTCTAAGAAAAACTCTGCTCATGGAATTTTCGTTTTAGTTTTAAGCACAATGAGGGTAATTGTTGACGGTTATTGTAGTTAGACGAGTATTTGTTGCAAACATTTTAAAGGAGCGACCATAGATTGAAGCTCAGTCGAGCACCTACCGTAAAAGCAACAGTAGAGTAGAAATAGACTCACAACGTTTCTTCTGCAACAAAGAGAACTAGCAGAGAGACCCGACGTTGGCCAGGATCAACGAATGTTCCACACTTCCAATACGTTTATTGTCATCAAAATCGAGGAAATCGCCTCTTTGTGAATCCAATCGATTCATTGCCTGCTCTAATCGATGACCTAATACAGCGCACCGGAACGAAGCTTCACATGCCTCCCCCACCTGCAGTGACTTAGTCCACAATACATTCTAGTCTACATTGCGCTGTAGAGAACCTATTGTTGACTTCATAAATTTTTTTTGTATAATAGCTTGAAAGTTTAAAATACAAAAGTAAAATATCATGATTTAATTGTGCTCTAAACAGAAACATTCATTTCGAAAGGACCCCTGTCTTATTAAAGAACTTACTGTTGATTTTATATGCTGGGCCTTTCTGCTTGTGCAGTGATAAAACTTCTCAAAAGCACTTGTGATGTTAGACTGTATAGGAGTGTTAATTTTTGTCAAAATGGGAATGTTCTTTCTTTAATCAGATTCTTTCGATTATCGATTTTTGATACTTATTGGAGGCATTTAGATATAAAACATATCTAAGAACACTCCCAGACACATAAAGTACATTTGTGTAAAATGTTTTAAAAATCGGCCCAGCTGTTTCAGAGTTCATAGGGAACTCTCTCTCTCTCTCTCTCTCTTTCACACACACACACACACACACACACACACACACACACACACACACACACACACACACACACAGACAAAGCGCCTTTTATATAGAGAGATCGACTGTGAGAAGTATAAAATCAGCACCACCACCACCACCACCACCACCACCACCATGTTCATTGCATATGCCAGAATAATTTAATGCTTCACGTTTGTACTGAGACATCTTTGTATCTTTTTTATTATTTTTTTCTTCCTTTGAAGATTGTAATGCTGGGTATGGGCAGCCAAACCAGCTGCCAACATTACTCTGCATTTTATTGAAACCAACCGAGAGCTCTTTTTAGTATCCTCGCTGTTCCCTTAAGTGCAATTGTCTGGATCTCTTTTACACTTGGTTCACCGGGAATATTAGTTAGGTAGGACTTCAGGTTCTTCTTCATAAGCTCTGTAGCACCTATAATAACTCATATGATTGATATCTCTCTAAGATTCCAGTTTCTTTTCATATCATACACGAGACCTTGATATTTGGCCGGTTTCTCTCTTTCAGCTCTGTTCAGACCGCCATTATTAGGGACACTCACTTCTATCAAGATTGCAACTCTCTCTGACTTATTCCATATAACTATGTCAGGTTTCACAGCAGCATTTTCAAGGTAGATGGCTGTAGGGATTACATGGTCTTAATGTATGGTATATAAGTCATTTTCAACTGTTCTTCCAGGTTGATGTTCCCAGGATTTGCTGCTACACTGGATGTTTAATTTTTTACAGATGGTCCAGTGGAGGTACTTACATACTCCATCATGTCTTGTTGTATAGTAACCGCCCCCATCCCCCCCCAAAAAAACCCTTCCAACTTGATATCAGATGACTCACACTTTCCAAATCTTTTTTATATACGTTTTTTTCACATGTTTTGTCTTAACCTGCGCATGCGCATCTATCAAATAAATGTCTTTTCTGTAGTTGTCTACAAACGTTAACGCTCGTGTTTTCCATCCTTCCATTTAACAAGCTAAAACAACACGACGCGACCTTCAAACCTGGAATTAAATTAAATTAAAACGAGTGTTTATTCAATATCGCTTGTTATAAATTTAAATTTTACAAGAAATGTTGTAGATGCGCATCTCAGTGCTGATGACATACTTCTACTGACGGTCACCGTCTGTCACCCAACATCACTCTCAAACAAAAATGGTCTAATAGCTTCTGGAAACCTTTCTTTGTCACCCGACGTCCCTAAAACACAAAATTAGGTGCTTCTACGCTATTAGGCGAAAATTTGTAGTTGATAAATGGAGTTTTAAGATTAAAAAAAAACAAACAAACAATGGTTTCTACTGATTTTTTTTGTCGATTCTAATAAATTACAATGTTAGCTTCCAAACAGACGTCATCAATCAGCACACATAACTGATGCAGATTACGCAGACGATATTGCTTTTTTCGCGAACAACACTGCTGATGCGCAAACATTGTTACGTAAGCTAGAAAAGTCTGCAAATGACATTGGTCTCCACATAAATGCGGATGAGACAAAGTTTATGACTTTCAATGTGAAAGGAAAGATCAGAGCTTTGGTTGGATCAACACTGAAAGAAGTCGCTGAGTTTACGTACCTGGGCAGCAACATAGTTTCCACAGAGAGATATATTGGAATTCGCATCTCAAAAGCATGGACTGCATTGGATGGGCTACATTCAGTATAGACTTCGGGACTGGCTGACAAACTGAAAAAGCAGTTCGTCAGGGCAGTGGTAGAGTCTGTCCTTGTTTACGGTGCTACAACCTGGACACTCACAAAAAGATTGGAAAGAAAACTAGACGGCACATACACCCGTATGCTAAGAACAATATTAAATATATCTTGGCAAAATCATCCCATGAAGCAGCAACTTTATGGCAACCTGCCTGCCATATCTAATACCATCAGAGAAAGACGCCTACGATTTGCCGGTCATTGTCTGAGGACCAAGCATGAATTGGTGAGTGATGTATTGCTATGGACTCGACGACACGGACGCGCAAGCAAAGGACAACCTAGATCCACGTACATCCAACAAATAGCACACAACGCCAACTGTGAACCTGAAGATCTGAGGCAACTGATGGAAGACAGGAAACTCTGGAGAGGAAGAGTCACATTGGTCCGGGCAAGGAGCCCGTCATCATGATGATGAGCTTCCAAATTATGCAGTCGAAATTACCTGAATATTACTAAATTATTAAAAAATAAACTTTAATCGTGTTGACAGGTGAAAAATGTTGTTTAAATCCAAACGGAAAATTACCTCATTTTTTTTTAAACTCTCCTGTGTCTTACGACCGTTTTCTTCAAATTCTAGTTTTTATTTTCTTTAATAAATAATTTTCTATCTCATCGATCTTCGTAATTTTTGGATATAATCATCTTAAAAATTTTTGGATATAATCATCTTAAAATTTTTTGGATATAATCATCTTAAAATTTTTTTGATATAATCATCTTAAAAATTTTGGGATATAATCATCTTAAAAATTTTTTGGATATAATCATCTTAAAATTTTTGGATATAATCATCTTAAAATTTTTTGGATATAATCATCTTAAAAATTTTTGGATATAATCATCTTAAAAATTTTGGATATAATCATCTTAAAATTTTTGGATATAATCATCTTAAAATTTTTTGGATATAATCATCTTAAAAATTTTTGGATATAATCATCTTAAAATTTTTGGATATAATCATCTTAAAAATTTTTGGATATAATCATCTTAAAAATTTTTGGATATAATCATCTTAAAAATTTTGGGATATAATCATCTTAAAATTTTTGGATATAATCATCTTAAAATTTTTGGATATAATCATCTTAAAAATTTTTGGATATAATCATCTTAAAAATTTTGGATATAATCATCTTAAAAATTTTGGATATAATCATCTTAAAATTTTTGGATATAATCATCTTAAAAATTTTGGGATATAATCATCTTAAAATTTTTGGATATAATCATCTTAAAATTTTGGGATATAATCATCTTAAAAATTTTGGGATATAATCATCTTAAAAATTTTGGGATATAATCATCTTAAAAATTTTTGGATATAATCATCTTAAAAATTTTGGGATATAATCATCTTAAAAATTTTGGGATATAATCATCTTAAAAATTTTGGGATATAATCATCTTAAAATTTTTTGGATATAATCATCTTAAAATTTTGGGATATAATCATCTTAAAATTTTTGGATATAATCATCTTAAAAATTTTTGGATATAATCATCTTAAAAATTTTGGGATATAATCATCTTAAAAATTTTGGGATATAATCATCTTAAAAATTTTGGGATATAATCATCTTAAAATTTTTGGATATAATCATCTTAAAAATTTTTGGATATAATCATTTAAAAAATTTTGGGATATAATCATCTTAAAAATTTTGGGATATAATCATCTTAAAAATTTTTTGATATAATCATCTTAAAATTTTTTGGATATAATCATCTTAAAATTTTTTTGATATAATCATTTAAAAAATTTTGGGATATAATCATCTTAAAATTTTTTGGATATAATCATCTTAAAAATTTTTGGATATAATCATCTTAAAAATTTTTGGATATAATCATCTTAAAAATTTTGGGATATAATCATCTTAAAAATTTTGGGATATAATCATCTTAAAAATTTTGGGATATAATCATCTTAAAAATTTTGGGATATAATCATTTAAAAAATTTTGGGATATAATCATCTTAAAAATTTTTGGATATAATCATCTTAAAAATTTTGGGATATAATCATCTTAAAAATTTTGGGATATAATCATCTTAAAAATTTTGGGATATAATCATCTTAAAAATTTTGGGATATAATCATCTTAAAAATTTTGGGATATAATCATCTTAAAAATTTTGGGATATAATCATCTTAAAAATATGAGGAATACGTAGATACCATTATTTTCATGTGAAATTCAGTTTTACGATTTTCGAAATTTCGTTCTAATAGTGTAGAACACAAAATTATTTCTGTTGACGTGAACTGATCATCCATTTGGAGATTAACAAGTGAAGCATGCATGGTCCCACATGAGAGCAGAGTGAACGAGGCATAAAAAAAATGACTAAGTTCAGCATTGCCCCTTCCCCCATTTACCCCTCAAAGTCCCCAAGGGAGTAAAATCCTGGTGAAAATGAACAAACGGTGCAGTTTTAGGCCTTCACATATGTAAATTTGAGTTCTGCTCCATGCAAAAAAAGAAATGACTAAGCTCATCATTGCCCCCCTCCCGACCTCATTTAGCCCCAAAAGTCCCAAAGGCCTTAACATATTTAAATTTGAGTTCAGCACCATACAAAACTGCTAAATAGACATACACAGAAAATTTGGGACAAATTTTCTAAAATAGCCCCCAAAATGAAGTGTTTTTATTAGCCCACGAGTTATCGCGAAGTATAGACAAACAAAATTATATAGAAATCTGTTAGTTACGACTTTTCAGAACGTTTTATAAACATCTAAGGCATCAATTTTTTTAATAAGCACAAAAGTGTAAATTTTAGCCATTTTAATCCGAAAGGCACTACTAGTGGGGGGGGGGAGCAACCGGAGTTTTCCGTTCTGTTACTTTTTTACTCATATCATGTTTAATGTTTGTGCAAAATTTCAAACATTCCAAGTCGTAGTTATTGAGAAAAGTGTGGACAGACGAACGGACAAGGGTGGATTTACAGGACCACCCTCCTTTTGTTGGGGGACCAATAACGTTATCAGTATGAAAAGTGATGCCATCTCCTTAGCTGATTTCGATACGTTATTCGATTTTTTTATCGACATTGAAAAGAACAGCATAATAAGATTAACATTCTCAGAGTTTTTAAATGGATGACTATTATACAGAGGGACCCTGTGGCACAGTGCTTGATTAATTTATGGGATTTGCGGATATTTTCAATAACCTGGTTAATAATTAATTGTATGATCTGAAATAATAATAAAAAAAGCATTCAAGGTATTATTGTCATCATTTTACCATTTCTTACTTAAAAAAAAAAAAACGAATTTAAAATATACTCAGCACACATTTGGTAATAAGCATTTTCCATGATGTCAGAGCAAACTTACCTATAAAAAAAAGAAAAAGAAAAGAATTAAAACTAAGCAAATCTCTCTCTTTCTCTCTACATATATAAGTGTGTGTGTGTGTGTGTGTGTGGGTGTGTGTGTGTGTGTGTATTCAAAAGTTTATAATAAAGCCCCTTCACAAGCACCATCAAATATTGGCAATTTCCACTGTCACATCTGCCACAAACAATTATGCAAGAGAGAAGCTGGTTTGAAGAGCCACTTACGTGACAATGAACGCTAGAGATCAATCTAAAGAGATGGCAAGCTTCTGTCAAGAAGTGGCAACGTTCATATTATATATATATATATATATATATATATATATATATATATATATATATAGGTATATATATATATATATATATATATATATATATATAGGTATATATATATATATATATATATATATATATATATATATATATATATATATATAGGTATATATATATATATAGGTATATATATATATATATATATAGGTATATATATATATATATATAGGTATATATATATATATATATATAGGTATATATATATATATATATATATATATATATATATATATATATATATATATATATATATAGGTATATATATATATATAGGTATATATATATATATATATATATATATATATATATATAGGTATATATATATATATAGGTATATATATATATATATATATAGGTATATATATATATATAGGTATATATATATATATATATATATATAGGTATATATATAGGTATATATATATATATATATAGGTATATATATATATATATATAGGTATATATATATATAGGTATATATATATATATATAGGTATATATATATATATATAGGTATATATATATATATATATAGGTATATATATATATATATATATATATATATATAGGTATATATATATATATATATATATATATAGGTATATATATATATATATATATATAGGTATATATATATATATATATAGGTATATATATATATATATATAGGTATATATATATATATATAGGTATATATATATATATATATATATAGGTATATATATATATATATATAGGTATATATATATATATAGGTATACATATATATATATATATATATAGGTATATATATATATATATATATATATAGGTATATATATATATATAGGTATACATATATATATATATATAGGTATATATATATATAGGTATATATATATATATATATATATATAGGTATATATATATATATATATATAGGTATATATATATATATATATATAGGTATATATATATATATATATATATATATATAGGTATATATATATATATATATATATAGGTATATATATATATATATATATATATATAGGTATATATATATATATATATATATATATAGGTATATATATATATATATATATATATAGGTATATATATATATATATATATATAGGTATATATATATATATATATATATATAGGTATATATATATATATATATATATATAGGTATATATATATATATATATATATATATATATATAGGTATATATATATAGGTATATATATATATATATATATATATATATATAGGTATATATATATATATATATATATATATATATATAGGTATATATATATATATATATATATATATATATATAGGTATATATATATATATATATATATATATATATATATATATATAGGTATATATATATATATAGGTATATATATATAGGTATATATATATATAGGTATATGTATATATAGGTATATGTATATATATATAGGTATATATATATATATAGGTATATATATAGGTATATATATATATATATAGGTATATATATAGGTATATATATATATATAGGTATATATATAGGTATATATATATATAGGTATATATATATATATATATAGGTATATATATATATATATAGGTATATATATATATATATATATATATATGTATATATATATATATATATATATAGGTATATATATATATATATATATATATAGGTATATATATATATATATATATATAGGTATATATATATATAGGTATATATATATATATATATATATATAGGTATATATATATATATATATATATATATATGTATATATATATATATATATATATAGGTATATATATATATATAGGTATATATATATATATATATATAGGTATATATATATATATATATATATATATATATGTATATATATATATATATATATATATAGGTATATATATATATATATATATATATATATATAGGTATATATATATATATATATATATATATAGGTATATATATATATATATATATATATATATATATATATATATAGGTATATATATCTTTATATATATCTTTATATATATATATATATATATATATATATATATATATATATAGAGAGAGAGAGAGAGAGAGAGAGAGAGAGAGAGAGAGAGACATTAAATGAATTATTCAGATAAATTGTCTGGAAAATATATGTACACACATTTCTCTCGGTTTCATATATAAATAAAAAGCAAATAAAACAAACAAATGTCTGGAAAAATCCTGCTTGAATTTGGGTGAAACAAATTAACTTTATACCAATTTAGACATCATCAATTAGGATTTATAAATGTTTTCTAAAATGCATTATTTTCACACATATTTATTGACAATCTTACTTGATTTTGTCTTGTTTTCATGGAACATGTTAATGGACATATACTTGTTCTTTACACCCATTTACCCCACATTTCATTTTATCTCTCCACCTCCATCCCTCTGTCTGTCTGTCTGTCTGTCTGTCTCTCTCTCTCTCTCTCTCTCTATATATATATATATATATATATATATATATATATATACTTCATTTAATCACATAAATTAATTAATTTTTTAATTTTTTTTATTCAATTTTCACCCCAAACAAGGCATAGTGCCACTTTGAAGCAGGGGGCTACTATCAGGGACTTAATTAGCGGAGTCATTATGAAGAGAGATGAGTAGAAAGATGTTTGTTAACATTACACTTGAACTTCTGCATATCAGTGCAGTTGGGAAAGCAGAATCCCGGAAGGGAGTTCCAAAGACCCGCAGTTCTGGGGAAGAAACTATTGGAGTAAAAGGCTTTCTTGCACCTAGGGATCTCTACTGTAAAGGGATGAGACTTAGTAGCTTGTCGGATTTGTCGGGGGTAGTTACGCCGGGGAGGTACAAGT
>NC_136510.1:32316779-32329279 GCF_053919585.1 Euprymna scolopes
TGGTAACCTTATTGTAATTTATATATATATATATATATATATATATATATATATATATATTATATATATATATATATATATTATATATATATATATATATATATATATATATATATACAGTGATGATCATATTTATTGGCACGGTAAAATAAAAGCTAAATTTTGTCTAATAAATTCTAAAAAAGGGATTAAATTAAAGAAAATAACAAAGTATATTATGTATTTTTAACTGGCCTTTCCGATGCAGCAATCGGATTTTAGAAAAAATAAATAACAAAGGAACAACAAACATAATTGCAAAAAACCCTTGTTCAAAATTATTGGCACGGCTTTGTTATTCTTTTAGTATCAGTATAATATCAATCAATTTCCGGTTTACGTGCTTTCTGAACTTTTTTTATAGCCATATTATGCTTGTTTAACGCTAATTCAGTGAATAATTTTTTCAGATAATTTTTAGATAGCGATTTATTTAAACTATTATAAGTGACTAAATTATAATTTTCAATCGCCATGGTTAAAACTAAGGAACACAGCGAAGACGTCAAGAAGCTTGTTGTAGCATGCCATACCAATGGGGAGGGCTATGATAAGATTTCAAAGAAGCTAAACCTTCCCAAATCCACTGTTAGAGCCATAATAAACAAGTTCAAATCGCAAGGCCACGTTATGAGTTTAGAGGGTAGAGGGAGAAAAAGGATTCTTTCCCCAAGAGATGAACGGAAAATTGTTCGACAAGTAAAACAAAACCCAAGGATCTCTGTTGGGGAGATTGTTGATGAACAGAGCACCTCTGGAGTGAATGTATCTCGACATACAGTTGGTAGAGTTTTGAAGAGAGCTGGTTTAAAAGCATGTCGTCCGAGAAAGACTCCCTTATTGAAGCCTATGCACCTGAAAGCAAGGCTAGCCTTTGCAAAACGTCATATTGATAAAGATGTTGCATTCTGGAAACGTGTTCTATGGATTGACGAAACGAAAATAGAGTTATTTGGCCATAATAAAGTGTCTTATATTTACAGAAAATCTGGCGAAGCTTTCCTGCCTAAGAACACCATACCCACAGTGAAGCACGGTGGAGGCAGTTTGATGTTTTGGGGATCCTTTGCTGCCTCTGGACCAGGGCGACTTGTTAAGGTCACAGGTAGCATAAAAAAGGAAGATTATGTTAAAATATTGGATGAAAACCTGAAAGACTCTGCTAAAGAGCTCTCACTTGGTCGTCGTTGGTGGTTCATGCAAGATAATGACCCAAAGCATTCGGCTAAACTGACTAAGAAATAGCTTGAGGACAATCATATTAATGTTTTGGAGTGGCCATCACAAAGCCCAGACCTTAATCCAATTGAAAATTTATGGAGAACATTAAAATTGAGGGTAATGCAAAGGAAGCCTAAGAATCTTATTCAATTGGAGGATTATTGTCAGGAAGAGTGGGCTAAAATTACTACTGAAGAGTGCAACAACTTGGTTGTAAACTATGAAAAGCGACTGAGGAAGGTAATCAAGGCCAAAGGCTATACAATTGATTATTAAATAAATCGTGCCAATAATTTTGAACAAGGGCTTTTTGCAATTATGTTTGTTGTTCCTTTGTTATTTATTTTTTCTAAAATCCGATTGCTGCATCGGAAAGGCCAGTTAAAAATACATAATATACTTTGTTATTTTCTTTAATTTAATCCCTTTTTTAGAATTTATTAGACAAAATTTAACTTTTATTTTACCGTGCCAATAAATATGATCATCACTGTATATATAGTCATCCACATACAGTACTGTTTCGCTGTATCACATCTCCCCCATGCGGCTAGACAAGCAACTACCTCAAGCCAGGATCGAAATTCAACCGCCCAAATGACAGTCGAGGCTTCTAACCATTGCGCTATTCGGCTGCTGCTATGTGGGTAGTGAATTAACAATGCTTTGATATTGTCTAAACGCCTAAGCTCTATTTGTTTACACAAAGAGCATCGCTTAATACGCTAATGGCAGTTTGGATACCACTTTCAAATATACTCAACTCAAGATAGGAAGCAAGAAAGCTGCCCGGCGTTGCTCGGTTGTAAAATATGCTTAAATACAATATTTTAATTCGTGCAGATTTTGTATTTATTATTATAGAGAAACTTCTTTATTGATTATATATATATATATATATATATATATATATATATATATATATATATATATATATATATATATATGCTTGAATAAATAAATGTGTTTATTTTTATTTTATTTTTTTTACACAGTGATCACCACTTATCAAGGCCCGGAAGCCACTCAGGGTTAAGGGTTATTGCAAGTACATTATGTTAGTGTGGAGATTTGATGAAGTGTTTACTTAAGGGGGCGGTTCATTAGTAATTTGTTAACGTTGGACTTGAAGACATCCAAGTTGTAGTCCGGTGGGAAGCAGGCAGACGGAACAGAGTTCCACAGGCGTGCAGTTCTAAGAAAGAAGCTTTGTTCATGGAATCCACGTTTTGATTTAGGCAAAGATATGGAGTGGGGGAAATTTTTCACAGTGGATTCAGCTAGACGAGCGTTTTTCGTGAAAGATTGGCGAGGGGGGACCAGAGATTGGAGTTCAGACGAGCACCTGCCATGGAAATAACGATAAAACAAGGATAGGCTCGCAACGTCTCTTCTGTGGGAGAGAGGTTGCAGGGTAGAGAAAAGGGCATCCCCCACTAAGCCACAAAGTCTATTTTGTACTCTGTCAAGGCAGGATAGGCTGTTTTTAGCAGCTCCTGCCCAGATATGGCAACAGTATTCCACCCTTGGACGTACTTGACTTTTATATAGATAGAGAATTGCATCAGTAGTGAGATATCTTCTGGAGCGGTAGAAGGATCCCAGCATCTTTCCAGCGACCTTGGCAACAGACTTGATGTACGTGTTCCATTTCAGATCAGGAGTAAAGGTCAAACATATATATATATATATATATATATATATATATATATATATATATATATATATATATATATATATATATTCAAGCACATCTGATTGAACATGACAGTCCGATTATCATCAGGAGCGATTGTTGTTGTCTTTTTCTTTTCCTTTGAGGCTTGGTGTATTTATAATTAAAAAAAAAATTATTTATAAATGTGAGTGCAGGAAGGAAGGTTAGGGGCGATTAATTTTTATTTTTAATTTCGATTTTCTTATTTTCTAGTTTATTGATTTCGTTTCTTGTTAGTTATTAAATACTGTTAGTATATTAATATGCTATATATATATATATATATATATATATATATATATATATATATATATATATTAGACATTAAGAGGAGATTATAGATAGATATATAAATACCCGTTCACATACACGTTTCACGATAAAGCTAAAACCCAGAATTAGATAGAATCCAGCAATTGCATCGACGACGGACAACGCCAGATCCAATTACCAAGATTGCTTGTCACATCGTAGAATGTAGAACTGGATAAAAATATAAGAATTTAAAAATCGAGGCATAGCCAATAGATTGCGCCGTGGTCGATGTGGTTGGTTGTCAGTATTGCACACTTCATGAGTGCGACGACCTGAGTTCGCGCCTATGTCGGAGCACGTCAGTGATGAGATGCAGTACATCGAAACCCACTTTGGGTCTGGCGTTGTCCGTTGTCGATGCAATTGCTCAATTCTATCTAATTCTGGGTTCTAGCTTTATCGTGAAACGTGTATGTGAACGGGTATATATATATATATATATATATATATATATATATATATATATATATATACCCGTTCACATGCACCTTTATATATATATATATATATATATATATATATATATATATATATATATATATATACCCGTTCACATGCACCTTTATATATATATATATATATATATAGTATTGATGTCAAAAGTGTAAAAAAAAAAAAAATGATTTCTGTGCCATCAGTTGGAATCGAAACCAAAACATTCAGTACTCTAGCCATAGCTGTTATTTAGTACTTCAGCCTTCGCCATTACCGTTTGAGCTGTCTCCAGATGGATGAAAAATCTTAAAAAATCAAGCGAGTTCAAACTAAAAATGTATATGTACGCATGTTTTGAAGTTAGTTGATTAACTTTGGCCAAGGTAAACCGTCTCTTTTCAATTTTGACCACTTGGCAGCTATATTTACATACATAAAACCAAATTGAAAGTGTACCCAAATACCCTATATACCAAGTTTTCAGTCTGTGGACCAAAAATTCGGAGAATCTTTTTACACATACCCACCGACAAGGTTACTATATTTGTACACTGAAAAAAAAATGTTATGAAAATGTTTTCACGGCGAGCTAACGAATTCAGCTAAATTTTGAAATTAAATAAATTCATTGTAAAAATCCTTTAAAAGATAAATATTATTTTTCTTGGTCTATTTCAAATTTAGTAAAGTAAAGTCCTAAGATATTTAATTAAATAAAAAAAAACCTTGTTTATACAAAATATAGCTTAATTAGCCCTCAAAAAGCAAGTAATGATGCCGTTCGGCAAAACGCAACCGATAAAAGTTTGTATACACGAATATACGAAAGCCCAACATTTCAGCCAATCAAAATGCTGTTTCAGAATGAAGTCATGATAGTAAAATGAGGTAGGGGTGTCAGATTTCTTTCTTTTCTTTTTTTTTCCCCAGACGTGCATCCATACATTCCTATTTTGATCGTTTGTATCAATTTTTATCATTTTTTAATTTAATTATTTTTTATGTTCCTGTTTGTAAATTAATTTTTTTTTAATTATTATTCGAGATTATATAAAAAGTATGTTACGCCGAAAGTTTTACATTCTTGCGAGCAAGGAAATTATTAAAATCTTTCATATAAAAATCATGCGAAATCTGTAATGTAAAAAAAAAAAAAGTAGAAACATTTTTCTATTATATATTTTTTTTGTGTGTGAAAATATTAAATAAACAATGCTTAATTCAATGGTAATATCGGTAGTTCAAGAAATTCATTTTTCTTCGAGTTATATCGAATTCATTAATACGAACTTTAGGGCATTTTTCGTAATGTTCCTGTAAAAATTATTTTTTTAAATTTTTATTGTTACAAATTACGATTCTTTTTATTTATATAAAAAAAAGGAAAAATAAATTCTTGCGTTTTTTATTTACTACTGAAAACCATAACTTTAGTAAAGGTATTTTTAAACAAAATAATACATTTCCACTAATATTTAAATAAAAATAATTAGTTCAATATATTCCGCAATCATTATTTGATAAAGACTAAAAAAATTTCATTAAAATTGGTTAGTTCCCTGATTTTTGGTGAATTTTTAAGTAAATGGAGGGGTCAAAATGTTTATACAATTTGAGCATCGGCATTCATTTTGCCGTACAATTCCATGTGCTAAAACGCTTTCATCCTAAATTGTACGAAATTATGCAGAACGTAAAGAGTATGCATCAATAGAATCCAATTAAATGAAAACATAACAAATAGATAACAAATTAATGAACGTTTGTTTTTCAAAAGAAATATGCAAATTAGTAAACATTGATATAGTATGAGTATATTAAGAAGTTCGTTTTAATAATTTTTAAATAGAAAAAGTAGGCTTTTAATATCAATGTCAGAGCAAGAAAAAAAATCAAGTTTACAGGTACACACACATACATAATATATATATATATATATATATATATATATATATATATATATATATATATATATATATATATATATATATACTAGCATTTCGGCCCTGCGTTGTCCGGGGGTTTTGAGGTGTATATTAAGCAAAAAAAAAAAAAAAAAAAGCGGTCAATTTTTTTAAAATTGAGCCCCTATTATGACCCCTTAACATTTATTGTTTGAGGCTCATGTCCAAGGAACCTATATCTAAAATTCCACATGTTTAAAACCAAAATTGTCGGAGGAGTTTGGTAGAGTTCTCAAAGGTCAAATCGTTGAACTATGATCCCCTTAACAGCCAAATTCCTGGCCGAAAACCGATTACAAAGATTTTCCCAAATCTCAGTAACCTGTGTATAAAATTTCGAGCCTGTAGACTTAATATTGACAGAGTTATTGAGTAGGAAAATGTACACAGACACACAGACACATTCACTTTTTTTTTTTTTTTAGATATCTAGATATCTAGATAGATAGATAGATTAAACAAAAATACATACGCATACATAAATATATATGGAAACAATTTTGTGTTCCCTGTAAACTTTTTACGCAAATATATATATATATGTATGTATCAAAGACACGTACGCACACATGATTGTTGAATTATATATGATGCATGCCCATATTCCAATCAATATTCGCTCATCTCTCTTTCTCTCTCTCTTTCTCACTACCTTCACCAATTATTTCTCTCTCCCTCCCCCTTTTTTTTCTTGCGGATGCAGTTCATGTGTCACCTTTTCTGTGCAGTCAATTTCCCTTAATTGATCAACCTCGGCAATCCCCCTCTCAGCTTCTCCTCACCGATGATCATGTTGATGATAATGATGATCAATATATTCGTCTCTGCAGCAGTTATTTCTATCCCTACTGATATCTTTCCCTTTTAAACCCCCCTCCTCATTAGTGAAACACTAGTGGATTCAACACTTTGCTCCCTGAGGAAAAATCAGGTTCTCCATGGAAGCAAAATATTTTGCTGTTAAATTATTGAAGATGAGGGGTGGTGGTGGAGGGAGTACTTGGATATTTTGTGAGTAAGGAAAGCTTTACTCTTTTACTAACGGATATATATATATATATATATATATACATATATACATATACATATATATATATATATATATATATATATATATATATATATATATATATCAACAGAACAGATTCGCACCACGGTTAAAAAATATATTTATTTTGTTTAATATTTTAATAATTCGCGAGGTAAATTTATTTTAATAACATAAAAACATGCCTCGACTCTAAAGATGGGTTGTCTGAAAATTTCAAATAAATTGGTACATTTATATATATATATATATATATATATATATATATATATATATATATATATATATATATAAAACACCTCTCTCCGCCCGGGGAAACGCCGGGTAGCCATGCTAGTCATTAATATGTGTGTGTGTGTGTGTGTGTGTGTTAATAAAAAATGACATATCTAAAACATATAATTATCATGGTTGTAGGAGATTTATAGACGACCTAATACAGGGTGACCCCCCCCCCAAAAAAAAACAAAAAAGAAACAAAAGAGGCTATCTAGAACATATGCTGTAGAACGGAGAAAAAAAAGGAAAAAGCGCCAAAGACCCTAGTGTTTTGATGTGATACTTTGAATATAATAAACTAGTTATGATCAAAGTTTAATTTCATTCGGACAAAACAGTAAGAAACGGAGCCTAATTAGAGATGGGCCCCGTTTTTTATGGGTCACCCTGTATGTATAAATAATAGTGAGGAATTAAAAAAAAACATTTGATTTATCCTAAGGAGTTAGAATTAAACCGTGAACATAAAGAAACAAACGCTACATTCTTGGATTTAGATACAACAATTGAGGATGGAATATTTATTTATAAAATCTTCGATAATAAAAAAAACTCTTTCCCCTTTAAAATAGTTCGTATGCCACATAAAAATAGTACATGCCCTATATATATGTTTTTACCTGTGTAATTTAAATTCCGAAATTCTTTCTTTTTTATGATTGAATTTTTTCAAGGTTCGTCAAAAAATGTGGAAGATTGCGTCTTAAGGTTTAGTATGAATAAAGACAATCTTATTGTTAATAATTAAAAAAATGTTGTTTTTTTTTTCACAATCGATGCCGTTTTCGAATAGTGAATAATTAAAAAATATATCTAGAACTCGAACGTGAATATTTTTTGTACGGAAGGCTAATGACAATAATCTTTTCGCACATCGCTGATAAAAATCGTAGCGTTACTCGTTTCTTTTGTCAGAACAACAACAAAAAAAAAGAAGTCATTTCTAAACTAAGTAACCGAATCAATTACGATTTAATAGTTAATTAAATTTATTTGTGCACGGCATGTTTTATAATTTGTTAATATTAAATACCAATGAGTTTTAAGCCATGTATGTTCTGATTTGGATAATAATTATTCTAATTGCATATAGGGATAATTTTAATCTAACAAAATATAGTAAGTGAACTAGTTTTGGAACTTTTATTTCTATCGGAAAAAGTCGAATATTTCATTTTATTTATTTATTTATTTTTTACTGCAAAACAAACAATTTTTACATAATATTTTTCAGTCCGTTCTTTTAATAAATAAAACTTTTCACTGAGTATTTCCAAATATATTAAAGTTACCATTTTTCACGGTAGTTTTTTTTTTTTTTAACGATCGATGAATTTTCAATATTTTAGCATCGGGCGTAAATTATTTCTTTGAAATATATTTAAAACTTCAAGTTTTTGTTTTTTTATAACATTTTAACTATAAATAATTTACATGACGGGTTTGTTTTACTATACACATAGATTTGAAAAAGTTGTCAAAAAACAAATATATAACAAATAAATGGTATCAAAGGCAAGATAAGTTACTTTACTACCGAACTGGATAAATTTTTAGTGTTTTTATTTAATGTAAAGTGTTTATTCGGCTCGAAAAACATACAGTGTTTACCGATGTATTTGAAAAATGCAAATGGCGGCATACTTGCTGTTTCACGTGGTAAGTTTGGGAAAACGAGATTAAACAAAAAAATTATACAAAATACTGTTAAAAACTCGCTCAATATATGTTACCGTAACATAGGCAGGCTGACAGATATTCGGTGGGTTTCTAACAGTATTTTGTATAATTTGTTTGTTTGAACTCATTTTCCCAAACTTACCGAGTTCACTAGCAAGCATGGCGACATTTTTCTTTTTAAAATATATCGAAAAACATTGTAGGATTTTCGAACCGATTACATGTTTTAAAGTGAGTAAAACCACTAAAATCTTTTCCAGACAGGTAGAAGAGTAACTTATCTTGCCTTTGACAACATTTATTTGTTATATATTTGATTTTGACAACTTTTTCGAATCTTTGTGTACAGTAATACAAATCCTTTTAAAGTAAGCATTTTTCACGGCAAACCCAACATTTAATTTAACTTGAAAATAATATTTAAAATACACGTGCGTACACTGCACAAGCACTCTTATTATTATCATAATAATAAGAGTAATAATAAAAAAAAAACTGGTGTAGGTGACATCAACTGGCGCCACATTAACTAGTTGTGAATGGTTAGGAAGGATGGAAAGACCGAGGTGGGAGAGTACTAACCAAATCTCCACTGGAAGTGTGCAGTTCAAATCTGGTACCTTGGGGAGGCATTTTGTCATCACAACCCCAGGAAACACCAATGGCCAATTCCAACGAAAAATCAATGACAACGGCTGTTGCGATAATATGCAATCATCTGCCCAAGTGGTCAAGAGGTGGAGAACACTGGAAATCTGGGGAGACTTATTGTCACCGGTCTCCAGGGAACACCACAGGTTACTGCCGGTGAACGATCACTGATGATGAGACAACTAATATTTGATGAAAAACATGGGAAAAAATGAACATAAAACAGAAAATCAAAACTTTAAATCTAATTTCTGTATTAAAAGTAATAGTTATTTAAATATTTAAACATATAATCTTGTGGGGAAAATCCAGCTCCCCAATAAGGGGCACTCTGGATAAGAATAAAAATAAAAATTGTCTCAGTCACGAAGGATTTCTCCTCCACCGGTCGTGGACAGAAAAGGTAAAGTGTAGCATCAAAACAAATAATACACTGTGATCTTGTTCTGAAGGCCAAAAAATATTTGTGTTTAATGTTTCTTTAATCGTTTGTTTCCTTACTTCATAATTCAGTTTTATCAGTATTCATTTGTATATTGCTTTAAAATTACTTAATTTTACAAAGATAATATTTATATTTTATATTGAATAAAATTCAGTTTAAGTAGTAATCGAACTGTGTTCCTTTTTCTTTTTAAAAATGTTTTATTGCTCTTTTTCAAATGGCCCTCATATAGTATTGACAGTCTGACAAATCTTACCTACATTGCCTACAGACATTTTTCAGTTAACAGGCCTTCTTACTCTCGGTGGCCGTGGCAAAACCCGGTAAGGCTGCCTCAAGCGATTAGCAATAAACTAATCCCTTCATAAACAGTTCTCCACGGTTCAGCTCGCTTCCAAGAACTTGACTGCCCTGCCCTCTCGTCTTTAGTCTTTTTTATAACGTTTTTTTTAGGTGGGGGGCGGCGACTTCATTAATATGTAAATTAATGCATATCAAACTACCTCCATCCATGATCCGTAAAGATAATATCATAACCCCATGCCCAGATCGGCACTCCTATCAACTTCAAACACCGCTAGACACTACTAGCCTCTCAAACATCGCTAAACTTTAGTAGCCTCTTCTCTTGAGCACTGCTAGAGTTTACTAGCTTCTCAAACATCGCTAGACTTTCGTACGAATTTCTGCATTTCGATCTGTTCAGTTCGATTCCAAGAACTCGACTCCTCTATCCTCTCGACTTTAGTCTTTTTATAACGTTTTCTTGGGGAACGAAACTTCGTTCATATGCAAATCAATGCATATCAAACCACACTTTGTATCTGAAGGTCATATTTTTTAACACTCTTTAATGCCACTACTAATGGTAAATAGTCGATATCGTATTGTTAAATCTATTTTCGATTGTTTGAGTTTCACGAGTAAAAATTCGATTAATCCAGTTTTTTTTTTATTATAACTCCAGATATCTGGATTTTGTATTTTGATGTACTCAGTTTTTGATTAGTTACAGGTTTCCAAGATCTTCCAGATTTTTTTGTTTTTGCTCTTTATCTGATTTTATTATAGCAGATCCGCTCAAATTTTCACTGTGCCCCTTCTGAGACCAATAATACCATCTTTCTAATACTCCAATTTTCTATATGTAAGAAGCCATCAGACGTACCCCTCCACCGTACTGTATACCGATACTCTATGGCTGACTGGGATAGCTTCCATACATTCATATCTGATTTACCTCTGCACTCCATGTTTAAAAAGGAAGTGTCCTCTATAGTATCAGATCTGACCGAATGGTTAATTGTAGGCATAGACCAATTCATACCATCAAAAAAATTCCAACAAAAACCTAACAGCCAGCCATGGTTCTCCCCAGAATGTGCTGCTGCTATCGCGCACAGAAATCACTTTTTCCATAACTACCAACGTAATAGATGCACTGAGACTAAAGCTGCTTTCAGGACTGCCAGCAACCACTGTAAAAGAGTAATAAAAAATGCAAGAGAGCTATATGCCCAGTCTGTTAAATCCAAGGTAGCTGATCAGCGGCTTGGTTCCCACCAGTTTTGGCAAATAACAAATAGGATCCTGAACAGAAGTGTGCGTTCTATCCCAACCATTATCAATGGACCAGAGGTTATCTCGTCAGCGTCAGACAAGGCCAAACTATTTGCAAAGAACTTTGCAGCTAATTCTACCCTATGCGACGAAGGCCATCAACTCCCCATATTTCCTCCTATAACACAGAACAAGCTAGGTAATATACAAATATCCGTGCATGAGGTCGCCAAGCTAATAAAAAACCTAGATTCCAGTAAAGCAACTGGCCCTGATGGCATCCCAATTATAGTGTTAAAAAAGCTTCAACCAGAACTTGCTCCCATACTTACGAAACTATTTAAGCGCTGCCTTAAGGAGAAGTGCTTTCCGACCCCCTGGAAGACCTCATCAGTTTGCCCTGTATTTAAGAATTCAGGTGATAAGTCATCTCCCTCTCAATACAGACCAATAAGTCTTCTCTGTGTTATGAGTAAGTTACTGGAATCAATATTAAATAGAGAAATAGTCAACCACCTCAGCAGAAACAACCTTCTTAGTGACACACAATATGGTTTCCGCTCTGCAAGATCTACTGCAGATGTGCTGACGGTTATATCCCACAGGATTAGTGAATCTCTTGACAAAGGCTTCCTTTCTAGGGCAATTGCTCTTGACATATCAAAGGCCTTTGACAAAGTATGGCATAAGGGTCTACTTCACAAGATTTCCAGCTACGGTATAACTGGAAATGTTTTCTCAATCATTAAATCATTTCTCTCCGATAGGCTCATAAGAGTAGTGGTAGATGGACAAAAATCGGAGGCCTGCAATATAAATGCTGGAGTCCCTCAGGGGTCAATCCTCGGCCCAACTCTCTTCCTGATCTACATCAATGACCTCCCTAAACACATACTTAAATCATTCGTTGACATCTATGCTGATGACACGACCATCTACGGCAACACATCAAAGGCTGTAAATGACGAAGTTCTCTCGGATTCTCTCTCCTCTGATCTCGAGCGCGTGGTTCAGTGGGGGAAGATGTGGCTAGTTACCTTTAATGCATCTAAAACCAAACTCCTATCCTTACATCATCAACGCTCTGATCCCCAGCTGGCATCAATTGTGATGGATGGCTCTCGTCTGGGTGAGGCCCCGTGTTTT
>NC_136510.1:32334279-32361779 GCF_053919585.1 Euprymna scolopes
ATTATTTAAGGGACGGCTCAATAAGAACGTTTTTACATTGGACTTGAAGATAACCATATTGTAATCAGCTGGGAAGCAGGCCAATGAAACAGTGTCCCATAGGCGGGCAGTTCTAAGAAAGAAACTTTGTTCATGGATTCTGCGTTTAGATTTAGGCACAGACAGAGTGGCTGAAATTTTTGATAGTGGCTTCCTGACATGAAATGCACCAAACATTGATATTACTGTTTTTCCTGTCCATTTGCAAAACTCAATCATGTTCTGCAAAGTAAAAAAACAAAAATAAATTTTCTACACAAAATAATCTGGGCAGGAGCTGCTAAAAACAGCCTATCCTGCCTTGACAGAGTACAAAATTGACTTTATGGTTTAGTGGGGGACACCCTTTTCTCTTCCCTGCAACCTCTTTCCCACAGAAGAGACGTTGCGAGCCTGTCTTTGTTTTATCGTTATTTCCATGGCAGGTGCTCATCTGAGCTCCAATCCCTTGTCCCCCCTCGCCAATCTCTCACGAGAAACACCCGTCTGGCTGAAACTACTGTCAATAATTTTCCCCACTCTTTATCTGTGCCTAAATCCAAAAGTAGATTCCATGAGCAAAACTTCTTTCTTAGAACTGCCCGCCAGTGAAACTCTCTGCCGCTTACCTGTTTCTCACCTGACTACAACATGGACGTCTTCAAGTCCAACATAAAAAAACTCCTGACAAACCACCCCCTTAAGTAAGACACTCTATCAAAACCCCCAATACTAATGATTACTACAATACTATCTCATTGATTACTATACACGCAATAACCCTTATCCCTCAGTGGCCTTCGGGCCTTGATAAGTGATGACCTCCATGTAAAAAAAAAAAAATTTTTTTAAATAAAAAAAATAACCAAAGAAAACATTACGATTAAATATTTGAAGTTATAAAGAACTTGGCGCAGAAAATTTTGTTTTTCACCAAAATGACTAGATTCGCCATCAAATAACCCCAAAAAGGGTTGATATGCCGTAAAAAATGCTTTGCTTTTTAATGTTCTCGCTCATTATCAGCAGATCCTGCTCGCTTGTATCACGTGCATGACGTCATTTTCAGTGACTAGGCGGACAGAGATAAACGTGTTACACACGAAGCCCGAAAGTGACAGGAAAAGACGCATCCTAAACATGACAGTCTGATATGCTAGTCTGTCTTTAGACTAGCACGTGTTCAACACGGCAGAGTCCTGTTAAGAATATTAGAGTACGAGAAAACTTTTGAACAAGAGACGAGGCGTTATTCTAGAAAGTACCTGTAAATAAATGTCTGTTGCTTCATTAAAAAAAAAAAAGAATCAGTCGAATTCTTTTCTTGTCTTTGTTTCCTTGAGACTGTCCGCATACAACGTGCGGGTCTCAAGTGTTGACATGTAATAACTACATTACAATCGTAATTTCACATATCCCCATGAAAATATAAAAAACCTGAAGTATAAAATCTTTCATCAAAATGACCAGATGCTTTAAAAAAAAAAAAAAAAAAAATTGTTCTCATTCATTATCGATAGATCTTGCTTGCTTGTACCACGTGCATGACGTCATTTTCAGTGACTAGGCCTTCTTCTTACGATGGTCATAGCCGGACACACGTTCGTTCACTTTTATTATAAATGATTAGATTAAAAAAAAAATGTACTTTTAATCTTTTTTTCTTTTCTTTTTATTCTTCATTGTCAGAAAATTGCAAAGATGCCAAGTGTTAGAAAATTTCCTGAGAAGCTGACGCTAATCAATTTTCTCTTAGTGTCTGAGACCGTCTATTATCTTGATTCTTTCACCATTTGACATCGAGGCCCACCCTTTCGCAGAACGAGAGATAGCAGATGAATTTTCCATTGTATAAAGTTGGCAAGGATGAAACTGAAAAAAGAGACGCCGTTTTGTCGCACCTTTTTTTTTTTTTTTTTTACTAACGCTGCTCTATAGCTATTTTCATGGCAAGCGCTCGTCTGAGCTTCAATCTATGGCACCCCTCCCCCCGCCACCAAACGTTCATAAAAAACACTCATCTAGTTACAACCACTATCACCAATTTCCCCCACTCTCGTTCTGTGCCTAAATCTAAATGTAAATTCAATGGACAAAGTTTTTTTTTTTTCTAAAATTACTCGCCTGTGTTCCGTTGGCCTGTTTTCCAGCTAACTACAACATGATCGTATTCAAGTCCAATGTAAACAAGTTCTTGTTGAGGCGAACTCTTAAATAATTGAATTCTATCCAATTTCCACCACTAACGATCACTACGCTGTTGTCTCAGTGACCATCGTTCGCTCATTAACTCTTATCCTCGAGTGGCCTTCAGGCTTTGATAAATGGTGACTTCCTTGTAAGAAAGAAAAAGGATACCAATATGACTGCAGAGAGGTGAACTTTACAGAAAAAAACAAAGCTGTAACCCAGACACTAATAGCATCTAAATAGGGGCAAAGTACACTGTCTGTTCTGCTACAGCATTTCATTTTTCCTGTGCACTATAAGTGAAGGAGAAATCCTTCTAGACCGAGACAATTTTCGTTTTTGTACCAATCCCGTTATCCTTTTTGAGGAACTGGATTTTGCATATAGTAAAAATCCGACTTTTTTGATTATCGATACTTATCGCAGACATTCCAATAGAAAACCTATCTACGACCACTGCCAGATGCATAAAGTATTTTTGTGTGAAATTTCAGAAAAATCGGTTCAACCGTTGCGGAGTCTATAGGGAACAGACTCTCTCACACACACAAAGTTCTATATATATATATATATATATATATATATATATATATATATATATATATATATATATATATATATATATATATATATATATACACACACAGTGCCATGCAAAAATATTGGATACATTTCATTTTTCTTCACATCTATAATTAGGGTTCAAGATTTTACCTAAAATTTGGTCAGTATATTCTTGCATCGCCAAACCGGAAAGGTGAAGGTCTAAATTAATGCTAGTCAATCGAAAAGAGGGGATGACTTTCGAAAATATCGGCAAAAAAGTGCCCAGTTGAATATGAAGGAAGTCGGGCTTCAAAACAATACCGATCTCGTGAAAATCAGTGGCATCTGTTGAAAGTTTTGGACATACATACATACATACATACATACATACATACATACATACATACATACATACATATTTAAACAGACAGATGAGATTTATGTTATGGAAGGCAGCCTTTAATAATAAAAAAGAATAATACGCCTTTGTTTATGAGGAATCATATATAAAAATACGGAGAAAAATAAAAACAAATACTGGCTGTCCGCCATCCAGGATAAAAATAACCCTTCAACTCGTTTATACACCAGTCAGGAAGAGGCAAACAATGGTGTGAACCTTCCTGTCTCTGGAAATGGCATTCCAGCCATGACAGCTGCCAGCCAGGGTCAGTCATCAGACTTTGATAACAAGAGGTTCCTCATATCTCCATCATTTTTAGCCACAATAAATAAAAGAGGCTTAAATGCTCCACCATAGATTATTTCTCAAAAAAAGATGTTTTGCTACTACTTCTCAAGGTTTGAAAAGTGGAGCAAAACAGCAAATTGAATGTTCCTATTTACAATGCCTCCCCACGGGATAGAGTTAGACACCAGGGTCGTTTTTTAACGTGGAGAAAAGGAATAAAAATAAAAATTGTCTCAGTCGTGACGGATTTCTCCTCCACTGACAGAGAACAAGAAATTGAAGTGCAGCATCTGAAGAACAGATACTACATTTTGATCTTGTTTAGATATTTTATTGCTTTTAAAATTTTGTAAATACAATTAAGTAAAAAAACAAAAGATTTTCAAACAACAAAATTAGGAACAAGGCCCTACAAGAAATTGGGGAGGGGAAGGGTTCAGGGTCTTTGTGACTAAAGTGATTAAAAGTAATAAATGTAGACTTTGGAGTCTTACTCTTGACTGGCAACATTTACCAAAATACCTCATTCACTCTATGGATCTTAATCTAACTAATAAATCCCCAGCGTTTAAGAATCAAAACCATATTTACAATTTATAAACAGTTGTCTGTGTATCTTGTCCCGAAGGCCAAGTACTTTTTTTTTTTTTTTTTTTTTTTACAAGGGAGTTACCACATATCAAGGCCTGAAGGCCACTCGGGGATTAGGGTTAATGAATGTAAGATGGTAGTGTAGTAATCATTAATGGTGTAAGTTGGGTACAATTTGATTATTTCAGGAACGGTTCAACAAGAACTTGTTTGGATTAGACTTGAAGGCTACCATACTGTAGTCGACCAGCAGCAGGTTAATGGAACTGTGTTCTACAGACGGGTAGTTCCAGGAAAGAAGCTTTGTTCATGGAATCTGCATTTAGATTAAGGCACAAATAGAAAGTGGGGGAAATCATATATAGTGGTTGTAGCTAGTTGCATGTTTTTTTTGTGAATGTTTGACAAGGGGGAAACCATAGATTGGAGTTCAGACGAGCACTTGCAATGAAAATAACGATAGAGCAGAGAAAGACTCGTGACGTCTCTGCTGTGGGAAAGAGGTTGCAGGGAAAAGAAAAGAGCATCACCTATTAGGTTTTGAGAAAATAAAAGAAACCTTACCTCCCTAAAGAGAAAAAGAATACACCGGTTGAGTTGTCCAACTACGATCACTGCTTTGCCAGATGGGAATACGTATAACAGAAAACGAAATTACCCTCATGAAAAATTCAGCTGTAAGGAAGGCAAAAAAAAGACTACCTTCCTATCAAGGTAATAATACGGACACAAGAGTCTCGATGGAAGAAGGAAAGAAAGTGGACACTGCTATGAGCTATGGCATATGCTCGAACAAAAACAAATGACGCGTGTAACATTACACAATTATAGACACGTTGACATGTAAACACTCAGGACCCAACACGTTGTAGCAAAGTACGTCACAATGAACATAGGACAAGTAATAACTCGATTCCTTTTTTTTTGTAACAACATTTATTTCCGGGTACTTTCTCGAATAAAATATGATCTTGCTTTTTCTCTCCAACTTCTGTACTCTCGAACATCCTTATCTGTCTGTGCACATGTTGTTTTTATAGTTTTTCTTTTTCCATATCGTGACGTCATTTCACACATGGCTCAGCATTTGCATATATGCGTCCACACTCTGTTACGGACGTACCATCTGGAGGGAAATATTCTTCCACTTTTGGCTAGGCAAAAGAAATATTCTGTCCCCAGAAGTAAACTGTCAGCAACACAACAATCTGAAGGTTTTTAATGCGGCTGAGATGGAGTACATGAGATGTGGTACACAAGGTGGATTACATGAGATGTGGTACACAAGGTGGAGTACATGAGATGTGGTACACAAGATGGAGTACACAAGATGGAGTACACAAGATGGAGTACACGAGATGTGGTACACAAGATGGAGTACACTAGATGTGGTACACAAGATGGAGTACACGAGATGTGGTACACAAGATGGAGTACACAAGATGGAGTACACAAGATGGAGTACACAAGATGGAGTACACGAGATGTGGTACACAAGATGGAGTACACGAGATGTGGTACACAAGATGGAGTACACGAGATGTGGTACACAAGGTGGAGTACATGAGATGTGGTACACAAGATGGAGTACACGAGATGTGGTACACAAGATGGAGTACATGAGATGTGGTACACAAGATGGAGTACACGAGATGTGGTACACAAGATGGAGTACACGAGATGTGGTACACAAGATGGAGTGCATGAGATGTGGTACACAAGATGGAGTACATGAGATGTGGTACACAAGATGGAGTACACGAGATGTGGTACACAAGATGGAGTACACGAAATATGGTACACAAGATGGAGTACATGAGATGTGGTACACAAGATGGAGTACACGAGATGTGGTACACAAGATGGAGTACATGAGATGTGGTACACAAGATGGAGTACATGAGATGTGGTACACAAGATGGAGTACACAAGATGGAGTACACAAGATGGAGTACACGATATGTGGTACACAAGATGGAGTACACGAGATGTGGTACACAAGATGGAGTACATGAGATGTGGTACACAAGATGGAGTACACAAGATGGAGTACACAAGATGGAGTACACGAGATGTGGTACACAAGATGGAGTACACGAGATGTGGTACACAAGATGGAGTGCATGAGATGTGGTACACAAGATGGAGTGCATGAGATGTGGTACACAAGATGGAGTACATGAGATGTGGTACACAAGATGGAGTACACAAGATGGAGTACACAAGATGGAGTACACGAGATGTGGTACACAAGATGGAGTACACGAGATGTGGTACACAAGATGGAGTACATGAGATGTGGTACACAAGATGGAGTGCATGAGATGTGGTACACAAGATGGAGTACATGAGATGTGGTACACAAGATGGAGTACACAAGATGGAGTACACAAGATGGACTACACGAGATGTGGTACACAAGATGGAGTACACGAGATGCTGTACACAAGATGGAGTGCATGAGATGTGGTACACAAGATGGAGTACATGAGATGTGGTACACAAGATGGAGTACACGAGATGTGGTACACAAGATGGAGTACATGAGATGTGGTACACAAGATGGAGTACACGAGATGTGGTACACAAGATGGAGTACATGAGATGTGGTACACAAGATGGAGTACACGAAATATGGTACACAAGATGGAGTACATGAGATGTGGTACACAAGATGGAGTACATGAGATGTGGTACACAAGATGGAGTACATGAGATGTGGTACACAAGATAGAGTACATGAGATGTGGTACACAAGATGGAGTACACGAGATGTGGTACACAAGATGGAGTACATGAGATGTGGTACACAAGATGGAGTACATGAGATGTGGTACACAAGATGGAGTACACAAGATGGAGTACACAAGATGGAGTACACAAGATGGAGTACACGAGATGTGGTACACAAGATGGAGTACACGAGATGTGGTACACAAGATGGAGTACATGAGATGTGGTACACAAGATGGAGTACACAAGATGGAGTACACGAGATGGAGTACACGAGATGTGGTACACAAGATGGAATGGAGTACACAAGAGGAGTACACGAGATGGGTACACGAGATGTGGTACACAAGATGGAGTGCATGAGATGTGTACACGAGATGTGGTACACAAAGATAGAGTACACGAGATGTTGTACACAAGATGGAGTACACGAAATATTGTACACAAGATGGAGTACATGAGATGGTGGTACACAAGATAGAGTACATGAGATGTGGTACACAAGATGGAGTACACGAGATGTGGTACACAAGATGGAGTACATGAGATGTGGTACACAAGATGGAGTACACGAGATGTGGTACACAAGATGGAGTACATGAGATGTGGTACACAAGATGGAGTACACGAGATGTGGTACACAAGATGGAGTACACGAGATGTTGTACACAAGATGGAGTACACGAGATGTTGTACACAAGATGGAGTACACGAGATGTGGTACACAAGATGGAGTACACGAAATATGGTACACAAGATGGAGTACACGAGATGTGGTACACAAGATGTGGTACACAAGATGGAGTACACGAGATGTTGTACACAAGATGGAGTACACGAGATGTGGTACACAAGATGGAGTACACAAGATGTGGTACACAAGATGGAGTACACGAGATGTGGTACACAAGATGGAGTACACGAGATGTGGTACACAAGATGAAGTACACGAGATGTGGTACACAAGATGGAGTACACGAGATGTGGTACACAAGATGGAGTACACGAGATGTGGTACACAAGATGGAGTACACGAGATGTGGTACACAAGATGGAGTACACGAGATGTGGTACACAAGATGGAGTACACGAGATGTGGTACACAAGATGGAGTACAGGAGATGTGGTACACAAGATGGAGTACACGAGATGTGGTACACAAGATGGAGTACACGAGATGTGGTACACAAGATGGAGTACACGAGATGTGGTACACAAGATGGAGTACACGAGATGTGGTACACAAGATGGACTACACGAGATGTGGTACACAAGATGGACTACACGAGATGTGGTACACAAGATGGAGTACACAAGATGTGGTACACAAGATAGAGTACACTAGATGTGGTACACAAGATGGAGTACAGGAGATGTGGTACACAAGATGGAGTACACGAGATGTGGTACACAAGATGGAGTACACGAGATGCTGTACACAAGATGGAGTACACGAGATGTGGTACACAAGATGGAGTACATGAGATGTGGTACACAAGGTGGTCTAAACGAGATGTGGTACACAAGATGGAGTACAGGAGATGTGGTACACAAGATGGAGTACACGAGATGTGGTACACAAGATGGAGTACACGAGATGCTGTACACAAGATGGAGTACACGAGATGTGGTACACAAGATGGAGTACACAAGATGTGGTACACAAGATGGAGTACACAAGATGTGGTACACAAGATGGAGTGCATGAGATGGAGTACATGGAAACAAAATTATCAGTTGTTTTAAATAGAAAATGCAATCCGCTGGAAAGTCCAATTACAATTTCCATAATTGACCAATGTGCCACCTCAGAAGCGTAACCACACCACCGTTCACATATTAATCCATCTGAACTATCTATGCGTATGACACTTGAACATGGATCCACTTTAACACCAGGATCTCTTTTGTTGAATGTCTTCCCTACAGGTACTTCATCACCAGCAGGTAACAATGTCAAAGCACTAACCCAGCCCCTCACTGGATCTTGCTTCTTCCTCGCCACTATCAACAAGTAGACTACTACCAACACTACTACTTCAGAAATTGCCCAAACTGCATAATGGAATTGTAACAATCCCTGACATAAAAATCTGAAGAAAAATCTTCCAAGGGGATAATTTATCTCCTTTACTCTTCTGTCCGTCGATAGATCCTTTAAGCAAACAAGTCAATAAAAGTTGGAATACTTACTATCTGAGTCAGATCCACCAACAAACCTGATCAAAAGAGCCACCTACTCTTCATCAATGATCTCAAGTGATATGCCAGCTCAGGCACTAGCTTAAGGCGACCCTTGCAGGTCGTGCATACTTTCTACAAAGATATTGGAATGAAGTTTGGTCTGGACAAATGTACCAATCAGAAAATATATTGCTTAATGAAGATAGTGATATCAAGGACCCAGAAGAGCAGGAAAAAGACAAATGCCTTGGCATATAAGACAACAAATCAAGCATGCCATGATGGGAGAAAAATTGTCAGTGAATATATACTCTATGTAAAGAAAAATTGTAAAACAGAGCTTACAAACAAAAACAAGGTAACTGCCATTAACCAACTAGCCATGGTATTGTTGACTGGTCAAAAAATAGCAAAGAGACATGTGGGGTTAAACAAAACTAAGAGGGAAAAGATAACAAAATATCATGGTCTTATGTACTGTATGAAAAGAAATTGGAATCTTAGGAAGATCTCTATCATTCCAGTAATTATAGGAGTAGCTAGATTCATAAAAATTTTTTTTTTTAACTACCTGGTACATATACCATGTGAACCAAGTGTAAGTCTGAGATAATGAGTGAATGTGTGGCACCCAGTAGGATGCTCCATCTCCAACTAGAAGAAAATTAACAAAACAAAGCAGTAAGGTATTCTTCTCGCATAACTAAATTAAAATCTCTGAATATTTACTCTGTGTAAGGAAAATTTTAAAAATAAAGCTTACAAGCAAAAGCCAGGTAACTGCCATAACCAACTCGCTATGTGATAATATACAGCTTTGTTCACTGCCCACAAAAGGACAAAACAGACTGGACACTAAAACAAGGAAAATGTTGGCAGTGTACGGAATAACATACAGAAACCAATGTCTGTCTAGGCTCTATCTGCCCAGAAGAGCAGGAGGTATGGATCTCTCAGAAAATGACCATCAACATCGTGCTATCATTGTGGACACTCGGCAATATCTGACGAGCTCTCAAAATCCAAATCTATACCCCACCTTAACCCTAAAACATATACCACATCCATTTAAAACTATGATAAAGACCTTATACACCTTTCTACATTACATTCTATATAATACGCTCCTCCTTTATTTAGAATTCGATAAAATTCCCCCCAACATCATCTATAATTTTAATAGATCTATTTTGTTCCTACTGAATCCCACGCTGGACGCCACATCCCCACTATGTTACCTAGCATCTTCTCTACTCTTCTGATGAGAAGTATTAGGCTCCGAAATGCTTTGGCATAAAGAGTCCTTTCTATCCCCAACCCTTGGTATTCCCTTATTGAATAAATGAACCACTCTATATTTACCAATATATAGTTTTTGTGACTTCATTTCCCATTCCAATTGTTCTCCTATATAAGCTCCAATGATACTTGTTGAGCTTTATATTGTCCAGACAAGTCTTTTCTTATAGAATTGAGCTCACTCTTTTCTTCTAACGCACTAAGCTATATATATATATATATATATATATATATATATATATATATATATATATATATATATATATATATATATAAAAGAGATTTAGAAGGCTGTCACAATGCGAGGAATGAATTATAGTCACTGTTGGTAAGAGGAGACGAGAACAAGTGGCGATTTACAAATCAATAAGTACATATATATATATATGTTTTTTTATTATTATTTTTTTTTTATATATATATATTTATTCAGTTGTATGGTAAAATGTCTTACTTGTTTTCATGCGACGTATTCCATTATTAATTTCGGAAAAATTTTCCCTTTTCAAATGGTGTGCGTAACAGGTCGATTCAAAGCATGCTGGATGAAGGGCCGGAAGTTGTGTAGCTATGTGCACATAGTTACACAACTTCCGGCCCTTCATCCAGCATGCTTTGAATCGACCTGTTACGCACACCATTTGAAAAGGGAAAATTTTTCCGAAATTAATAATGGAATACGTCGCATGAAAACAAGTAAGACATTTTACCATACAACTGAATAAATATATATATATAAAAAAAAAATAATAAAAAACATATATATATATATGTACTTATTGATTTGTAAATCGCCACTTGTTCTCGTCTCCTCTCACCAACAGCGACTATAATTCATTCCTCGCATTGTGACAGCCTTCTAAATCTCTTTTACATACCTATCCCACACAATGCTTCAAGCAAACTACATATCAATCCTATATATATATATATATATATATATATATATATATATATATATATATATATATAGTTAACATTGAAATCGATATATATAGTTAACATTGAAATATATTTCCGGCAATATATTATGTATCACGCTACTTTATTGTTGGCAAATGTGTTTTCTTATATATTAACGTTAAATAAACGATTAATTTAGTCCGCAGGGCTGCGAATAAACAAAAAATAATAACAACGTAAAAGATAGGATTTGTACAAAATTCAAAACTGAGCCTACAAAAGAGAGATAACCTGCGTCAAAAATGCCCCCACCCCACCCCGTCTCATCTACAGGGTGGTCAAAAAGTCAGGTAACATTTTAAAGAAAAACGATATTAGCAATACACGTATATTTAAGTACCATGTATGTAGAAATCAGGAGGGGTAGTTTATATATTACACTCAAATATTTAAACAAATAATATTAAACGAATAGAGATTATAATGGATCATATTGTTTTTTCTACCTTTAACATGTTACCTGACTTTTTGACCACCCTGTAGATTAATTGGTCTCTTTTTTGTACGCATGTACGAGTTTCATCTTTTTGGCTCTCTTTGTTTATTAATCGTTTATTTAATGGTATTATTGCCTACATGTAAGTATTTTTAAAAATTAATTTCTATATTTTATTTTGTTGTAAAACATTTAAACGAGATCATCTCTTAAAATAAAAGATTTTCAAATAACATAATAAAAAATATCTATTATATATAAAGAGAGAGGGGGGAGAGAAAGAATGATAAAGAGAGAGAGAGAAGAGAAAAGGAGAAATATAGAGAGAGAGAGAGAGAGAGAGAGAGAGAGAGAGAGAGAGAGAGATATACACAGGAGTTCATCTCTCATATACCCATCCCTAAAGAGGGACTAACCATCAACTAAAAATCATTTAACCCTAACCCAAACCCTAACCATCGACTAAAAACCATTTCTTTTATTCTGTTATATGTTACTCTGCAACGTTTGTCGGTCTTTTGTGCCCCTGTTGCGTCATTGACTTTATTATATTCTAAATTCCTAGTCTATTTATGCTATCTGGCATGATAATTACTCATCCAAAATCAGCTGTTCATATATGGTGAGCAGTTGATGATCCTTGTTTTCTATTTAAGAATTTAAGTGGCGTTTTTCTACTGCTATGTTGTTGCAATATTTTGGACTGGTAATGGGGTAGTTATTTAAATGCTGCCCACATCGGCAATATTTGGCACAAGGCCTGGAAAGTGGGGATACCTGCAGGCTCCCCTAAAGGAGGGGCACTCCTGCAATTTTAAAAATTGCCTGAGTAACCCCGTCGGCATTCCCCGGTCGGGGCGCCTCAGGCAGCAAGCAATAAACTTGCCCCACCGGAAAGCCCGGTGGCAAGGCCTAGGAGGGTGGACCTCCTAGGTATTACCCAGGCGGTGTACCTCAGTCCAACAGGTGCTGGGCCGGTTCCCGGCCCCTCACCTGTTGGGCTGAGTGTCAAGTGACGAATCCTTGACTTGTACTATCCTGTCTCCCTGCAGCCGAGGCCGCTAGATGGGGTATATATATTTAATTGCCGCCCACATCGGCAATATTTGGCACAAGGCCTGGAAAGTGGGATACCCGCAGGCTCCCCTAAAGGAGGGGCACTCCTGCAATTTTAAAAATTGCCTGAGTAACCCCGTCGGCATTCCCCAGTCGGGGCGCCTCAGGCAGCAAGCAATAAACTTGCCCCACCGGAAAGCCCGGTGGCATGGCCTGGGAGGGTGGACCTCCTAGGTATTACCCAGGCGGTGTACCTCAGTCCAACAGGTGCTGGGCCAGTTCCCGGCCCCTCACCTGTTGGGCTGAGTGTCAAGTGACGAATCCTTGACGTGTACTACCCTGTCTCCCTGCAGCCGAGGCCGCTAGATGGGGTATGATCCCACACAGTCGGACGATTCTATTTATAAACGATGCTGCTAAGAACTGACGAATCAAATTAATTCACGTTCTGCTACCAACCAATCAGAAACCAGAATTGCTTCATAAATATTAAACCTTTCTGTAGCAATTTCACATGTTCTTTTCCCGGGTTTCGACACGGTAAGAATATTTTGTTCTGTGGAACTGTCTACTACAAACAAGTCACCTCCCAGGACTTGTGTGTAACAGCGAACCATCTGGAACTGTTCTGAAAGTCAAAATGGCTTACACTTCTAGATATGTTGCTGAATTCTTTTGTAGAATTGTGGATTTTCTTGCAGAAAGTCGGCTTATGCATTATGTTCGATTTTGTTAATTTTTCCAGGAATTCAAACTGCATTTAAAATTAAAATTTTTTTTTTTTTATTTTAGTATATTTTTGTAAATTACTCAAAGTTTCTTTTGGCTATATATATTTATATTTATATACAATACAATTACCGATTCCATACTAAATCCGCGATTCCAATACAATTACCGGTTCCGATTCTTTATAAATCGCTAAATATTTGATTATAAAATGATTATTTTGTCTCGATTACCGTAAAACAAAAAACGTGTTACATGTACATATATTTTCTCAAAAGTAAAAACACTTGTGAGGGGGTGGGGGTGATCTATAGATGTTCATTTTACTGGAAGTTTTAATCAATAAATATTTATTTTATTATTACTACCAGAAGTGGAAGAATTGCTCAATATACAAGATAGAGCAAATAAATCAAATTTTTAGTCATTCAATGAATTTAAAAAATTATGACGTGAAATGTTTGAGTTTCAGACCAAAAGATTTTTATTATTCTATGTAAGACAAAGAAAACATTAGAAATATTTTAACTCCTTATCCTATAGGATTTCAATGTCTGCCATCTCTTCAGAGGAGAAAATATTAGCAAATAGTTATAATGGTTTACAACTTATTTCTTTTTTTTAAATTTTTATTTATTGCGGAATATTATTCTCATCTTTATTAGTTGTTGTTTTACGACATTTCGGCCAACTATTCCTCTGGTCTTTGTCAGGTGGTAACCGCGACGGATAGGAACCTTGAATCTCCTAACTGCATTCTCAGCCATCCGTAGTTGTTCTCGTTTCACCACGTTTTGACCAATTAAGCCTCTGGCCAGCTTTGGGTAGGATTGAAACCGCTATCTTCAGACAATGCTCATCTGGAACCCTAATCTCTATCAACTGCATCACGGGCCCGGAAGGGCGATCAAGGTTGGATTTTTTTACCTTATAAATCCACATTTATTTATTATCTGATCTTCCATGGTCGGGTCCGTACCGAATGGTATATATATTATTTTAATTGGAATTCATTATTGAGATGAGCATTATTTATATTAATTTATTTATTGCGGACTATTATTCTCATCTTTATTAGTTGTTGTTTCACGGCGTTTCGGCCAACTATTCCTCTGGCCTTATATAAATAATACTCATCTCAATAATGAATTCCAATTAAGATAATATGGTTTACAACTTATTTGCTGAAGTCAGTGAGACATGGAAAATCACAATTAAAAATTGATTGAGTAATTAAAACTCATAGAGCAAGGGGAGTTATAGAAAAGGACATAGAAGTTAACATCCAAATTGCATGGTAAAAAATATTCCCCCTCTCTCTCTCTCTCTCTCTCTATATATATATATATATACATATATATATACATATATATATATATATATATATATATATATATAGATAGATAGATAGATAGATAGATAGATATGTATGTATGTATGTATGTATGCCCAAAACTTTCGACAGATGCCACTGATTTTCACGAGATCGGTATTGTTTTTGAAGCCCGACTTCCTTCATATTCAACTGGGCACTTTTTTGCCGATATTTTCGAAAGTCTCTTTTCGATTGACTAGCATTAATTTAGACCTTCACCTTTCCGGTTTGGCGATGCAAGAATATACTGACCAAATTTTAGGTAAAATCTTGAACCCTAATTATAGATGTGAAGAAAAATGAAATGTATCCAATATTTTTGCACGGCACTGTGTGTGTGTGTGTGTGTGTGTGTGTGTGTGTGTGTGTGTGTGTGTGTGTGTGTGTATATATATATATATATATAGGTAGATATTAGAATAGTAAATGTAAGAATTGACGTTACATTCTGTAGATTAAAATACGCATAGAAATATATTCAAACTGAGGATTTATTGTTTTCACCTTGGATTATTATTTATCCGCCGTGGCAGAAATATCCTGGAAATAATTGAACTCCTTTCAACGTTGGATTGACTAGGCTGCATGACATGATTTGTCCGTGCCGTTCAATGGCTTTGAATAACTTTTTCAATATATGTGCTGACGAGCAAAATATATGTTTATTCATAATTGAGCATTTTGCTGATTGCATTTCATTTCCTCTGATGATATGAGCCATTATTGAAAATCCATGGATTAAGGAAATAAACATAATTTTTTTCCATATGTTCCTTGTTTCAAACAATAAATTCTCAATTTGAATATATTTCTATGTATATTTTAATCTACAGAATGTAATTCCAATTCTTACATTTATACTTTGCTCTATTTTTTAGATATTGAGCTTTACCTTTTTGGTTAGGATCGTCTTGAAAATATTATCTCACTATAATATTTCGTAAGACACTAACTCATTTGATTATCTTTTTTCACCCCCCAAACAAGGCAGAATGCCACTTTGAAGTAGGGGGCTACTATCGGGGACATAAGTTGCAGGGGCATTATGAAGGGAGATGAGTAGCAAGATGTTTGTTCACATTACACTTGAACTTCTGCATGTCAGTACAGTTGGGAAACCAGAATCCTGGAAGGGAGTTCCAAAGCCTAGCAGTTCTGGGGAAGAAACTATTGGAGTAGAAAGCTTTCTTACACCTAGGGATCTCTACTGTGAAGGGGTGGGATTTAGTTGCTTGTTGGGTTTGTCGGGGGTATTCACGTCGAGGGGGTGCAAGTACTTGTAGTTCGTCAGAGCATTCACCATTAAAATACTTGTAGAACAGGCAGAGGGATGCAACATTTCGTAGATGGGACAGAGGCTGAAGCTTAAGTGACAGTTCAAGACCTATCAGGTTGGCGACTCTCTTCTGAACCCTGTCAAGGAGTGAGAGACAAGTAGCAGATGCACCAGCCCAAATGTGACAACAATACTCCATACATGGGCGAATGGTGGCCTTATAGAGGTACAGGATACTTTCAGGCATAAGTAGCTTTCTAGCACGGTAGAGAGAGCCCACCTTCGTTGCAGCAGTATTGGCAATGCTCTCAATGTATCTATTCCAGTTCATGTTTCCTGTAAACGTTAGACCGAGGAGTTTAAAGGAAGTACTTTTGGGTAATGTGTTCTTGGCCATTGCTATTGGTGGTAGTGAAGGTTTCTTGTAATTATTGAAGGAAACAAGCTTCTGTGATTTAACTCATTTATATTAGAATAATACAAATGTTTTAGATTAGATCTATTTTGATAAAGGAGTGCTCAATATCATAGATAGAGCATTAATATAAAACAAAAATTAGTTGATGAAAAATCGAATTTACATTTTCTTTTATTAGTTTCTCAAATGTTAAAAAGGAATGCAATGAAAAAAAAGATCTTTTTATTTTTGCCCTCGCACGGATGCGCAGAATTCCTTTCCCAAATCAAGTGTAAACACGCCAATGCCAAGGAATGCACTCGCGTACGCAACCTCCTGTCAAATTCTACCTCTCTAACCGAAGAGTCGGCCGGTGAAACGAGTTAGGAATCAAATAATCGATAGTTTCAGTGTTCGGTATTCGCTTCGTTCAATGTGACATTCTTTGCGAGAAGGAATAGAAATGAAGAATCGTTAATGGGTATCAAGACTGAGGAAATCAAACCACACCCCCTCTCCTTACCCTCACTACCCCCCAACCCCCACAGAATCATCAGATTTTGCCGTGGATCTGTTAAGGCATTCCAGAAGAACAGTAGAAATGGTAATCATCCAATTCCAGAGTCAAAGAAGAAGCAAAATTATTATCTTTACTTGAAAAGTTGGTGACATTTTATCTTGCTTAGCATTCAGGAACCTCTGTTCCCATTTTTTGTTTTTTTTCCCACCCCACACTAATGAAATTATTTTTTCATGAAATCGCTTTATTTATGTACTAGCGAGGGGTACCCGGCGTTGCCCGGGTGTTTTTTTTTTTGGGGGGGGGGGTTAAAAAAAAAGTAAGTATGAGGATCGAACCCGAACCGTTGAGGCAAAGTTGTAAATTAAACTGTGAAAAAAAACAAAACAAAAAAAACGTGCGCTGTTAACGATTGCCCCACCGCCAGATGCTAACGGAAACACGTTTGAATTTATTTAATTAGTTGGATTTAGCAGGTGCCCGTTTTAATGAGTTTGACTGCGGGATGGTATTCATTTACTGCTGAACGCTTTTTTTTCCAACCCCAAGATGTTATAGGAAAAAGACTAACCCACATGCGGCGAGCGACAAATATTGAATATTTATCTTCCCGAAATCGACCAAATTAAATAGACAGGCGAGCTTCGTTGTTAACTGTGAGATATTACGATTTCTATGTGATATAAAAAGTTTTAAAATGTTGTGAACCGACCGACCGCTTCTCTGAAAGAAGCCTTTTGTAGACACACAGAAAAAGCGAACACACATACATACACACATACATACATACATTTTCGCTTTTATATTTATATGTACATATTTATTCAGAAAAATAAAAAACACGATTTGGGGATCTTAAGTAGGACAACCCCTGGAGTGAATGTGGTATTATGGTGGTTGATTCTAGCTCAGAAAATGATAGACAACTCTTAGATACAGTGACAAGGATGATCATAGACCCCCCCCTCCACCTCGTCACACTTTGAAATGACTTTGTACCTTATTCGTTTTCAGAATTTTGGTATATTATAAATCTTTTTGGAAAAATAACTTTTTTCAAAGTGTAGTATCTGTTGTCTTCAATAAAATAAATTGCTTCTGTCAATGAAGATAATCAAGGACAAAGTAAATAATATGTCTTGATTGCACAGTCAGAAAGGATTTTTATTTTTGTCGCATCCAGGTCATTGCTCTTCAAAAGCAACCTTGTGCCTAACTTTGCTCTCATGAGGATGGCAAGTAAATAAAGCAAATATTCCACAGCAGGACCCCCTCCCCCTCCCAAATACCACCCATGGAATCATTAATAAATATGAATGTAGTATAGTATTACTTTTTAAAATATCCTTTCGCTTGATATGAGGTGCCTTCAATAATTTTCCAGACTTTTTTGTACAGGCATTTAAAATTGTCATAGACTCGCGAAAGTTCAATATGTCATTGCTATACATATTACGAGATGACTGACCAATTTCTTATGATTTCAGGTTCAAATGAGCAGCTACAGCAGGAATTGGAATATACCCAACTAAAGCCTGATTGTCAGAGATGGTGAATTTCAGAATACAATGTGAACGTGAGGACACTTTAGAAGAACAATATGTAATAAAATTCTGTTTTAAACTTAGAGAAAATGATACAGAAACGTATGGAATGCTTCAGACTGCTTTTGGACTGTCTTGCATAAATCGAGCATCTGTTTTTGAGTGGCATAAGAGATTCAAGGAAGGCAGGGAGTTTGTGAGGGATGATAAGAGGTGTGAGATGAGCAAGGAAGTCAGAACACCGGAGTTGATTGGCCAAATAAAGAATTTCACGAATAAGGACCGTCATGCGTTTATAGAGACAATAAGTGCACAGTTTGATGTCAGTGTGGGAACTGTACACATGATTATTTGCAAGGAACTGAAAATGTGGAAGATTTGCACGAAGTTTGTCCCAATGGTGCAGTCCAAAATTCCATCCTTGTCACGGACTATTTGAGCAAGATGAGCATCAAGACACTTCCTCACCCTCCCTATAGTCCAAATCTTGCTCCTTGTGACTTTTGGTTATTCCCTGGTGCAACAAGTGCATTGCAACCGGAGAAGATTACTTCAAAGTGGACTCGAGTTTCATGTGTGTACTATTAAAAAAAGTGGCCAAACAAAAAAAAGTCTAGAAACTTATTGAAGGTACCTCATATATCTCTTTTTGCTTGATAACTCTCACCCACTGACTTGACTATTTCTAAGTTCCCCCCTCTCTATTATCCTGGAGATCTCCTTTGATCAATCAGAAGCTTTAGTATCTCTCAGCTTTCTACACTATCTAACGTTTCAGCCAATATAACGTCTGACCTTCTTCAGGTATATCTTGTTGAACTCGAAAATCTTTCTGAGTGAAAATTTAGTTTTAAGTGACACTCTTCTGGAGGTTGAAGGTTCAATCCTCAGTGCGAGTGAAACTAAGAATACAATTGTGAATTACTTAAAACTGCTACATAGTCATGGCTGACAGAATGAGAGCATACTACCCCCCTGGATTAAATAAAGAGTTTGCCAGGTGAAGATCAAACGCTGGCATTACAAATATGCATGTATAACGTAATAGCTATTGGTTTATGTTTTAATTTTTAGCCTTACAGCAAACATGTCTTCATAGCTCAGGCATTAACGTCAAAGGAAAAAAATAAATCATAAGTTAAATGTTTTGGTTTCGATTCTCAGTGGTGGGGTATGAGTTATTTTTTTAAAACTTTTTAAATCATTACTATATATTGGGTCCAATATAATATAATAATAAATATGAAATCTGCATTAAGCAAAATATAATATTTAAGCGTATTTTACAATCGGGCAACGCCAGACGGCCTGCTAGTATATATATATATATATATATATATATATATATATATATATATATATATATATAATAAATTCTCATTCCAATTACCACAAAAAGTCAATCCACAATCATGTCTCTTTTTTAATTACTATAATAGACAAACTTTTATATATTTTTTTACATAAGCGTCTTACACATGTTTTATTGTGCATATAGCCGATGCTGCCATCATACAAATCATCATAGATGGAATAAAAAAAGAAAAGAATTACTTCCAGGAAGTAAGAAACATAAATTTTGGAAATTCAAAAGCACTAAAAATATATTCGTATATTTTGTATTAATTCTGATACAAAAAATAACTTTCATCATCATTCTAAGTTTCTTTCTTTTCATGAATTTGCATAGAAAAAGGTTCAACGAGTTTAAAATTAAATATACTCATCCCAAATTTGGTAATAAGCATTTTCCATGATGTCACAGCAAACTTACCTATAAAAAAAGAAAAAGAAAAAAAGAACCAGAATTAAAACTAAGCAAATAATTTATAATCAAAAATCATTAATACTAGTGGCTTTATTAAATGAACCACATGAGGCCATAATAAGTGGTTCTTCTTCTGGAGTACAGTTTTGAGTCCTGCACAATTGAGTCTCATTTTTCACATGGTGGTATTTTCTGTTCATTCCCAGTTCTGCTGACTAAATAAATCATGTTTTTAGTAATATTACCAGTGCAAATGTTAGCATCAACAAAAAAAGCAGCATAATAAATAACGTACTCTCAAAATATTATTCCAATATGGAACACATACATAGTGGACATTGCTAAGGCTGCTGCAAAGAAGTGGTGCATCTAGCACTAGTCTCTCCTTAGACAAGGTCCAAAAAAGAGTCTCTAATCTAATAGGTCCTGTACTATCTGTCAAGCTCCAACCTCTGTCCCATCGCCTCAAAGTTGCATCCCTGTACCTGTTTTTCAAGTACTTTAATGGAATGTGCTCAGATGAACTGATAGCCCCCTCAATATTCCTACTTCCGACTAATCTGACAAGCAACAAAATCCCACCCTGTTTACTGTTGAGATCCCTAGGTGCTGGAAAGCTTTCTACTCTAATAGTTTCTTCTAAATGTGTAGGGTACAGTGTAGACTTCAATGGTATGGCCATGTTGAAAGAATGGGTGAAAGTCAGTAGATGCTGGATATTTAAGATTGCAACTCCAGCCCACAGGGTAAGGTGAAGGAAAACATGAGAGGAAATGATAAAACTTGAGGGAAAGAGGGATAAGTAAAGACCTGGTCAGAGATAGATTAGTTTGGAAATCTATTTCTGAAAACTGTTTAATGCATGACAGCATGTAAAATGGACATTAAACCAATTATGATGAAGATGATGACGACGACGACGATGATTATGATGACAATGAAGACGATAATGACAATGACGATGATAACACTGATGATGATGACGACGATGAAGATGTTGACAATGATGACGCCGATGATGACATTGATGATGACAACGATGATAATGATGATGATGATGATGACGATGATGATGATGACGATGATGATGACAACGATAATGACAATGATGATGATGACGACGACGATGAAGATGACAATGACAACGATGATGATGACAATGATGATGATGACGATGGTGAAGATGATGACGATGGTGAAGATGATGACGATGGTGAAGATGATGACAATGATGATGATGATGATTATGATGACGATGATGATGGTGATGACGATGATTATGATGAAAATGATAATGATGATGATTTGTTGCTGTTGTGCAACCATCTCATTTTGTATGAACCAGATGATTATCGTTGGCATTTATTTTCCCGATATCTTTCTAATTAAAATTCTTTCTAGAAAGACATTGGGTACTTATGGAGGAACCATGTTAAGGTTACCAACATCCCTAAGTGAAAGCGTTTTTGTGGAACAAACTGATTCGAACTTGGCACAACCAGGCTGTCAGTCCAAGTCGTTAACCACTTAGTTACTGTCACCTCCCTGGTGAAGATGATGATGATGATGATGATGATGATGATGATGATGATGGAATTTCTTGATTAATTATGAAAAGCTGAATATTTCATCAATCACGAATATTCACGATTACTAAGATAAACATCTGCATTTCATGTCATAAATGTAAAATATGGTTCTGAGTTTATTCAGCTTCCAAGAATGGAATTATATCTTTCTATGTAGAATTAATAATTAATGTTTTTAAACGACACATCAACCCATGTTTGATGCTAAACTAACTTACTTTGATAAAGGAAAAAAACAAGCTCTAGCTTGCACAGAATTGTTCAAACAAAGAATCTGTTTGAGGACAGTGAACAAGATTGTAACACATGTTTATGATTTTTTGAGATGAGGATTGATAATTTGTATTATTTGAATTATTCTGGCTACTGTTCTCATCTTGAGTGCTATTCGCACAATGCTTTGGCCGATCTAACTTCCAACCTTCTTCAGATGTATCTTGTCAAACTTTGGAACTCTTTCAGTCAAACTCAGTATTCTGTACAGAATTTCAAACAGAACCCTTTATTTGATCCACACGAGTAGAATGCGCTCGTTCCATCGTCACATGAGAGGGTAAAAGTACCGGACTCAAGGAGTAAATTAACGATTGTCTTTTACAATGTGATTTTATTATTTGTATTGAACTATGTAGCACAATATTATTTTCTATGTATTTATTAATACTTATTAATTTATCTCGTTTGGGTCAGTTCTATATTCAAAATACAATGGACACTATTTTCAGTTAATAAACTGATATCTGATGTATATTATTGTTTTTTTTTTCCTGTCCAAACGACACATTTTTTATGCTATCCAGAAAAATACCAGCTAGTTGATAATAATGGCATTGCACCCAGTATTATTAATTGCCTATTAAAATTCTGTACCTATAAATATATATATGTTTTTTCAATTATATTTCACTCCTGTTTGTTTAGAAGCTCAATGTATGTTAAATATAACAATAGAGCATAAATAAAAGAATAAAAGTATATAGTTTATATAATTTATATAGTTTATATAGTTTATATAGTTTATATAATTTATATAGTATATGTTTGAGGTTCAGTCAAAATTTAGCTGAACCTCAAACAAATTGCTAACAAAGGTTTTTAACTCACATATTGGGTATGAATAACCTATCTTTCAGATAAAAAAAGTTTTCCACAATTAACCTTGCCGAAAGGGATCAACAGCCATTATCGATCCACATCTGCAGTTCACGATCATATTCCTCACGAATTTGTGCTGGGTCTAGACAGTCTGCAAGTCTATTTTTCCACATAAGCCCATTTCCATGATGTGATACACTTCCGAGTATTTTTTCATACTCTGCAGAGAAATCAGGCTCATAATGGTGATAGCAGCAAAATTTGTTTTGCTGAAATTTGGAAAAGTTACCTCATCTGCACTAGACATGGCTGCTTCTTCCAGCCGCTTGATTGCATCCAGCACAAGCAACAAATTAAATCCAAGTAAATATTCATCTACAACTACGACTTCTATGTTAATGCTCAGTTTTGCACTAATGTTAACTCACGCCATTCCTATTCCACAGCAACTAAGTGTGCTTCCATCTGTTGTGAGCCCAGGGGTCATTTTCCTTGTCCATTCCTTACAACACAACTTGCGGACTAGAGACTACGTGCATCCAATATCCACTAGAGCTACACATGGCCGTCCATTGATGTGAACAGTTACAACCGGAAATATGCCATTTACAACGGTTTGGGGGATGAGATTGGCGCTGAATTCTTGCCCTCTTCCCCTGCTCGTTTCTCGGATAAAAATCGAGCAATGTACCCATGCCACTGACACCGATAGCAGGTGATATTTCTTCGGGGCTTTCCACAAATACCTCTGGCTGTCTTACTATCCAGTAGACAATCGCTTACCCTATGATTGGGTCTATTAAAATTATAACATCACCGGGAAGTATCTATCCCCTTAGGTCTGCTTTGTGTCGACTGTGCAGCTACTGCAGCCTGTTGTGAAACTCCCGTACAGTTCTTTAAAAGGTCACGAGTGTGCACTAGCATGCATCACAGATCTAGATTATTCACCTGAGAGGATGCATATAATAGTTCTTCCGCATGTTCAGGCAATCCAGCAATGAATGCACGTTTCAGACACTGATCTGATACGTCACCAAACAGGACTGCAAACATTCATAGTTCTGCTAAAAATACATCGACCGTTTCACTTGGTTGAAGGCGACGTGCTGCAAACTGCTTCCATGCAACGAAGGTATTCGAAGAAAAAGCTGTGTACAGCGTTCCCTTTACAGAATCCAAATCTGCATGCTTTTCCTCACTTAATTGCTGGTACATAGCATACACACCGCTTGACAAACGCATTGGAATGACACACTCAATGCGCTTTACCCCACTCAGCTGACGTATCAGTTCAGTTTTCTCCAGCCATTAAATACTGGTATGAGCTTTGGGTCAAAGGTTATAATAGCCGAAATAGCTTGTTGCTTCATGAGGGAAGAAAAAAAAAACATATCACACGTGTCAGCACGGTCCTGAATAATTACATCCATTCAACCCAACACGATCCTGAACAACTCCGTCAATGCGAACCTGAACACTTCTGATGACCTGACATGATCCTGAATAACACCAGCGATTCGATACAACACAATCCCGAACATCTCTGACGGTTCAACATGTTACAAGAGCAACCTTGGGAGTTACTTTGCGAATGACTGTTATCAGCTTTTTTATAGCCTTTGGACGAACTCATTTTCACCATAGGTAGGACCGACTTAGACATTGGCATACAATTCTTGAGCGCTTCCGCACATGCTCGTCACCAGGGAGATCTGAGATCGAATGATGATCAACAAATGTTCCACCCTCCCATACTTTTATTTTCATCAAAATTTGTGAAATTGCTCTTTTAACCAAATTGATGCATTGCCTGCTTTAGTTAGGGATTCCTCTCCCCCATATCGGGAGAAACTTCACATGTGTCCTTGCAGTGACGTAGTCAACAATACATTGTAGTCTGCATTGCACTGTAGAGAATCTACTGTTGATTTTATAAAATTATCTGTAAATAATGGCTTCACTTAAAGTTTAAAATACAAAAGTCAAATATCATGGTTCTATCGTGCTATTAAAAAACAAAACAAAAAAAAACAAACTTTATTTTATGAAATTAAATCACTTGTGTGACATGATAGTGTCACGATTGCTTGTAGCGAGGTGCATACTGCAGTGGGGAGGGTGCATACTGCAGTGGGGAGGGTGCTTGACCAGACGAGATGGGGTGGGGAGTGTAGAGAAATGCAAAGATTTGGCTAGCGATAAGGGACCAACCGCCATTCTGTCATTATTAGTTTGTCACAACAAGCCAGATGGCATATCATCTCAGGAGACAGAATTAAGATTATCTTCTTGAGATGTTAGATATGTTTTGATTTAGGAAAGCATTACTGATAAAAACGCACACAGTGTTGAGTGAGGAAATCCAGGAAAACTGTCACAAATATCAGTGTGAACACCACCCCCTCCAGAAAAGAGAGGAAAAGCTGTTGAGTGGTTGAGACAAAGAGAGACCATGAGAGGAAGAGAGAAAGAATTCTTTTAACTACCCCCTCCCCCTCCCAGGAAGGAGAGGGAAAGGCGTTGAGTGATTGAGACAGGGGGAGGCCCTGCGAGTAAAAGAGAAAGGATGTTTTAACTACTCTCTGAGGGAGAGGCGAGGAAAAGGCGTTGGATTCAGGAAAAAGAATTCTAAAGAGATTCGAGCTATAGCCAGCAAACTGAACGGCTGGGCTGGTCAAGCCCTCCCGACTTGGTAGCGGGGGGGGGGGCGCCCTTAGGGTCTGATGTGATGATGTTAACTAGACTGTGTTAATGAGGTTTGTTACTTTTACTTGGTCTGGTCAGGCATCGTAGTCAGTCACCTTAAATTAGACAGTGTCGGTTGTGAACTAATGAAATTAATAAATAGTTTGCTATTGTTTATAAGCAAGCGTTCTATTTGCTTGTGGTGAGGATTCTTCATTTGTAGCAAGCTAACCAGACCAGAGGGATTAATGAACCCGGAGACCACACAGGATAAGAGATGACTGGATCAGGAAACGAAGCACCCCACCATTGGGACACAATGTGTGAAGATGATCATAGGCCACCTTGTGACGGGACACCGTTCGATTGGGTGCCGTACGAGGAAGAAACGTGCAAAGTATCATGGTTCAATTGTGCTCTAAAAAGAAGCATTCATTTCGAACGAGCCCTTGTCTTAGAAGAATTTACAGTTGTTTTTATAGACTCGGCCTTTCTGCTTGTGTGGTGATAAAACTTCTCAAATGCACTCGTATATTAGGTTGTATAACTTTGGTCAAAATCGGACTTCCTTCTTTAACCGAATTTTCTCGATTATCGATACTTATCAGACATATTGCGATACAAAATCTGTCTAAGAAAATTCCCAGACACATCAAATACATTTGTGTGAAATTTAAAACAGATCAACCTAGTCGTTTCGGAGTCTATAGCAAACGAACTCACACACGCAAAGTTCCTTTTACATTATATATATATATATATATATATATATATATATATATATATATATATAGAGAGAGAGAGAGAGAGAGAGAGAGAGAGGGGGGGGGTGGAGAAATGCACACTGACCGCATTACCTAAATAAATATGCCTAAGCAAGCTAACCATAATAGATAAATATGTCTAGACAAAGTAACCATGCGAGATAAATCAATAGATCTGCGCAAATTTATGGTGATAGATTTGAATAGACCAACTACAATAGATAAATCAATAGATTAGGACAAAACAACAGCGATAGATCTAAACAAAGTGACCATGTATATATATATATATATATATATATATATATATATATATATATATATATATAACTGATAGTTTATGAGTATTAGCTTTTAAAATGTTATATAATATAGAGTGACTGATGACTTCGCAGGCGCTATAATAATAGCTCAATAAATTAAGTGTTTTTTTTAATTAGTCATAAACACTGGTTTCATGCCGTGAGAGATTCGTCAGATGACTAACATATTTTTTTTTTACTTCATTTTCTTTCTTGTTTACTTCAGTTAAAAGTACAAAAAACTTTAGTTATCCGATGAATTGCCCACGTCGTGGAACTAGCGGTCACGATTGATTAAAAAAAAACAATATATATATATATATATATATATATATATATATATATATATATATATATATATATATATATATATATATATGTATATATAATTATTCCTGTAAGGTCTGTTGAAATTATAGGATTTGGTAATCGAAACATGTGTAACTAAGCAGATAAAACGGTAATAAAAATATATATATGATATAAATGCGGGAGTGCCCCAGGGATCTATCCTTGGACCTCTGCTGTTCCTGATATTCATGAATGACCTCCCCGACAAAATTGCCTCTGAGATGGGTATATATGCTGATGACACCACACTCTATAGCAGGCACGACAGGAAAACAAATGAACGTATATCTAAAGTAATGGCAGAAACACTAGAGGATGACCTCCAATCAGTAGTGGAATGGGGACAAAAATGGATGGTCACATTCAATGCCGCAAAGACAAAACTGGTTTCATTC
>NC_136510.1:32366779-32379279 GCF_053919585.1 Euprymna scolopes
TATATATAAAGATATATATATATATATAAAGATATATATATATATAAAGATATATATATATAAAGATATATATATATAAAGATATATATATAAAGATATATATATAAAGATATATATATATATATAAAGATATATATATATATAAAGATATATATATAAAGATATATATATATAAAGATATATATATATATAAAGATATATATATAAAGATATATATATATATAAAGATATATATATATAAAGATATATATATATAAAGATATATATATATATAAAGATATATATATATATAAAGATATATATATATAAAGATATACATATATATAAATATGTATATTAAGATATATATATATAAAGATATATATATATAAAGATATATATATATAGATATATGTATATATAAAGATATATATTTATAAAGATATATATAAAGATATATATATAAAGATATATATATAAAGATACATATATAAAGATATATATATATATAAACATATATATATATAAAGATATGTATATATATATATAAATATATATATAAAGATATGTATATATATATAAAAATAAAGATATGTATATATATATATAAAGATATGTACGTATATATATATAAAGATATGTATGTATATATATATATAGATAGTATATATATAAAGATATATATATAGATAGTACATATATAAAGATATATATATAGATATGTATATATATATAAAGATATATATATATAAAGATATATATAGATATGTATATATATAAAGATATGTTTATATATATAAAGATATATATATATATATAAATATATATATATATATAAAGATATGTTTATATATATAAAGATATATATATATAAATATATATATATATATAAAGATATATATATATATATATAAAGATATATATATATAAAGATATATATATATATATAAAGATATATATATATATATATAAAGATATATATATATATATAAAGATATATATATATATAAAGATATATATATATAAAGATATATATATAAAGATATATATATATATATATAAAGATATATATATATATAAAGATATATATATATATATAAAGATATATATATATAAAGATATATATATATATATATAAAGATATATATATATATATATATTAAGATATATATATATATGTATATAAAGATATATATATATATATGTATATAAAGATATATATATATGTATATAAAGATATATATATATATAAAGCTATATATATATATACAGATATGTATATATATATATATATAGATATGTATATATATATAGATATATATATAGATATGTATATATATAGATATGTATATATAGATATATATATAGATATGTATATATATAGATATGTATATATATATAGATATGTATATATATATAGATATGTATATATATATATATGTATATATATATAGATATGTATATATATATATATATAGATATATATATAGATAAGTATATATATATATGTATAGATATATATAGATATGTATACATATATATATATAGATAAGTATATATATATGTATAGATATATATAGATATGTATACATATATATATATATAGATAAGTATATATATATGTATAGATATATATAGATATGTATACATATATATATATATATATATATATATAGATAAGTATATATATATGTATAGATATATATAGATATGTATACATATATATATATATAGATATATTTATATATATATATATGTATATATATATATGTATATATATATATATATATATGTATATATATATATATGTATATATATATATATGTATATATATATATATATATGTATATATATATATATATATATATATATATATATATATATATATGTATATATATTATATATATATATGTATATATATATATATATATATATATATATATGTATATATATATATATATATATATATATATGTATATATATATATATATATATATATATATAGAGAGAGAGAGAGAGAGAGAGAGAGAGAGAGAGTAGCCAGCATTTGTTTTTTGTTCTCTACTGTCTTGAAAAAAGTGTTTTTATTTTTTAAGTATTTTTTCTGAAATTAGATCAGTTTTGTCATTATCGTATGTTTCGTGGGAACCTTTTTTGTTTTTTAAGAATGATTGCAATTTGAAAATAATTCTGACACGAACAAAGTATTGTTTCTGGAAGGGGTTAAATCAAATTACATTTCATTCTCTCCTAACAACGTGCTATAATGATCCACAGAAAAGAGTGACTGAGCAGAATCAAATATTAATTTTGCAGGATTAAGACTATCGGTGTCAAAAAAAACCCCAAAAACAAAACAAAACAAAGCAAAAAAAAAAAAAAAAAAACGATAAAACGACTAGCTTTACTTTATATGTTAGATATTTTTCGCTTGTGATCATTAATCTCTATTGCAAGTTTTTGCTAATCAATAAGATCGAAATCCAAGATGACGGTTTAGACCCGGTCCACCCGTGGAGGGTTTAGTTAAAAGCTGAAGTCACGAAGGAATTGATTAGCACTTTATCGTTCTTTCTTTTATTATTTTTATTATTTTTATGCATTTCTTAGTGAATCATAAATATTTTGCATATTTTCTCTAAAGTATTTGAATCAAAATATTTAAATTGTTGATGGGACAAAAGATGACTGGGTTACTTTCACCCGTTTCGGAAAAATTGTGTAAAAATGGCGGAATCGATGCTTTATTTTTAAATGTCAAAAGATGAGAATTAACAAACGTTTGGCTCGGCCATTTAAAGAAAAAAATTCATATAATTTTTATTAATTTTTTTAAAATATAATTTTTATTTTACACATTTTAATTTTTTGCTTTGAAGTGAAGATTATATTTTGCAAATCGTTCGGGTCGGGGTGAGAATAATGGCCATTCGGTTTCATTTATATTGGAAATTCGTTTTTATTTTTATTTTTAAGTATATTTAATGGCGATTACAATAAAACATTAAGAAAATAAATAAAAAATAGAAGTTTTACTATTTTTCTTTTTTTCTTCTTTCTCTCTCTTTCTCTGTTTTATTTCTCCTCTTTTTACTCGTTCTTTCTCTCTTTCCCACTTTCATTCTCTTATATTCTTTTTCTTTTTGCCTTACTCGCCTTTTTTCCTTCTTACTCTCTTTCTCTATGCTGCCTCTTTCTTCATTTCCTTTCTTTTTATTTGTTGCTCTTATACTCTCTCTCTCCTTACTCTCCTTCTCTCCCTTACTTATTTTTCGCTCTTACTTCCATACCCCTTTTCTCTCTTGCTCTTATACTCTCTTTCTCTCTCTTTCTTTCTTGCTTTTATACTCTCTCTCTCCTACTATCTTTCTCTCTCTAACTCCCTTTCTCTATCTTACTCTCTAACACTATTTCTCTTTTACTCTCTTGCTTTCTTTTTCTCTCTTACCCATACTCTCTTTCTCTCTAACTTTTCTCTCTCTTAGTCTCTTTCTCTGTCTTACTCTCTTACTCTTTCTCTCTTTTACTCCCTTTCTCTCTCTTACTCATACTCTCTAACTCCTTTCCTCTCTCTCACTTTCTTCCTGTCTTACTCACTTGCTCTTATAGCCTCTTTCTCTATTTTACTCCCTTTCTCTCTCTCTTGCTTTTTTACTCCCTTTCTTTTTCTCTCTTTTACTCCCTTTCTTTCTCTTACTCTCCCGCTCTCCTTTACTCTTTCTTTCTGCTTTATTTATTTTACTCTCTTTCCTGTTCCTTTCTCTTGCTCTTTTTACCTTATTCTCTTACCCTGTCTTTCTCGTTATTTCCTTTACTCTCTCTTTCACTCCCTTACTCCTTTTCTGTGTTACTTATTTTACTCTCTTTCTTTTTCCTTTCGCTCACTCTATCTTTCTCACTTCTTCAAGCATACCGACATATTGCTTATATATAACGAGAAATCTCATGAGTATTTCAAGTGTTTAATCCATAACAAGGCCACAAGAAAGATGGATAAATACAACAACCACAAACACAGATCATCATCATCATCATCATCATCATTATCATCATCATCATCATCCTTATTGATATCGTTATCATCATCATCATCATCATCATCATTGATATCAAGATTATCATCAGACACGGAGGTGAGTTAAAAAAGGTAAAATACAGGGTGGCCCACTTAAAAATAGCCTGATCCTTCTAATCTTTATGTAATCAATTTTCTTTTCAGATTAAGCGGTCCATTAAAAAGTAGCCCGATCTCTCTAATTTTTCTCTTAACGACCAACTGGCACCACAAAACAAAATGCAATTGTTTTTCCAACAAGATGGCACTACATGCCACACGTCTCACAGATCACTGACACGAGTTCATCACATGTTTATGGAAGAGAGAACAATAAGCAAAGGGTTATGGCCACCACGTTCCCCGGACTTGTCGTCATGTGATTTTTATCTTGGGGGGAGGGAGATTAAAACAAAAAGTTTATGCAAATCATCCTTACAATCTAGACCAACTAAAGGAGAACATTACCAACGTTATCAGGAGAATCGCCAGAGAAGATCTACAGACAGTATCTGCACACGTTGTTAAACGTGTGCAGAAATGCATAGATGTCAACGGAGAGCACTTCCGCCATCTTTTATAACACTACACGTAATTTAAATAATAAAAGAATATTATATCTCTCTCTACTACATTTTTTATGGGCTACTTTTAAGTGGGCCACCCTCTATATTGACTGCAACAACAAAAAAAAAACACAAAAAAAAAAACATATACAAATAACAACCGTCATAGTACTGCTGGGTGACTATGAAAATACACTGACTACACCCAGAATCGTAACTTTCAGTTAATTTATACAGTTCGGAAGAGTTCATCTTTGATGCATGGGTGAGTCTTCACAATTATTGGTATAAATATCATAATGAAATGTCATATCCATATTTAGCATAAATATCATAATGAAATGTCATATCCGTATTTAGTATAAATATCATAATGATATATTGGCATAATATCATAATGATGTAGAAATATCAATATCCATACAAATAATATCATCCATGGTACGAACATCATCAATTATTATTATACTAGTCTGTTTGTTAACCATATTTAGATTATTAGACATGCGAACATGAAATTTAATAAGAATGACCAGCTAGCTATATAGATTCTCATAACGGCGTTCATATCGAACTTTCTTTCTTATAAATAGGTACTCGTGTAATATGATTACTAGGGCTATAACAATGGCATATTCTTTTCCTGAATCCAAACAATGAAAAGAATATGCTGTTGTCATAGCCCTAATGATGACGTAATTGTAGGTCGAGAAAGTAATAAGAATAAATAATGATGCTGTAGAAGTCGGTGAGAGTGGAATGTCAAGATTGTCGTTTTTTTTGTTTTTTTTGTAAGTATTGCTCCGTTTCTGTATCCATTCAGCTGATCCTGTTACTAAAATGGACGTATAAATCTCACCTGTCTGCTTACATGTATGTATGTATGTATGTATGTATGTATATATGTATGTATGTATGTATGTTGCTGGCTATCTTGCTCTTGCTTGTTGCTGGATCTCAACATTTTGAACCGAGAGAGAGAGACTTAGCTGTCGTACAAAGCTAAGACTCTGTAACATCATCTTTGTATAGATACTCCCTCAGGCATTTGGGCTCATGGATTTTAAATGTCTGAGGGAGTGGCACTCGTCTGACAAGACGTTGCAATCATCATAATCATCATGTATGTATGTACACATATATGTTTTATGCTTGCCTAAAGCTTTCGACAGAAGCGACGGATTTTCACGAGATCAGTATCGTTTTGAAGATCAACCCTTCGGACGACAAATATCAAAAAATTGGCCAAAAACATTCATTCCTTTACCCTCAACTAAGCACTTTTCTACCGGGAAGGGCCGCTTTCTTCACCGATATTTTCGAAAGTCATCCCCTCTTTTCAATTGATTAGCCTTAATTTAAACCTATGCCACTTCCAGTTGGGCGATGGAGCAACAGCAAAGACGTCACGTTTTTTTTTCATGTTCTTTTCCTCCTTCGTGGTACAGGTTCAAGCCTGCCTACCTACAACAATTTTTTATTTTTATTTATTTATTTTTTTTTTGCTCAACACACACCTCCAACACCCGGGCACCCAGGCTAGTCCCAACTAAGCTACAATATGGGGAGTAGAAACTAGCAGAACAACGAAACTTGCCACAGTTATTAGTCTTTCTTTACATAGGAACCAACCAGAGTTATGCATTTCTCTCATCGTTTAATGCAGCTCTGAAGAGCGTTTTTGTAGAACACTCTACGTTGGTCCTCCAACCACGATACGACTTTGAAAATCAAGGCTGCATCATTTGGTTGGTTGGTTGTTTTGTTTTACGGCATATCAACCCTTTTCAGGTTATTTAATGCCGAATCTGGTGATTTTGAAGAACGATTTTTTTAATATAGTATATTTGTTTTTTAAGTCGTATTCTATTTAACCCATAGTTGGGACCCTAACAGGTGCTACCACTCCGGGTCAGAGTGAACCTGGGAGCAATGGCAATTAAAAGGTGGCTCCACACTCCCTAAGGCCTGCAAGCTGGAGCCCTCACCATCGGATATAGTTTAAGATCATATCATTTGGGAAACACTTATTTGCCGAATAGTCATGAGTCGATATTTCAAAATGTCAGCTTCAATTTGACTGACAGATGTCTCATCAACAATGCTAGAAGGGAGAGGAGGAGGAGACCAAATTTGAGATATATTTCCATAGATTTCCAACCATGTTTGAATTCACGGTGCCAGCGTTTTACAAGCTCATATGATGAAGCATGATTATCATACGTTTCTTTCACTTCATCAAAAGTCTCCTGTGGGGTGCATCCTTTCAAATACAAAAACCAGATCACTGTGTGACACTCAACAGGTTCTATTTCACATCTGATTCAGTTCAAACATTTGTAAATCAGAAACCACAATTAGTTCAGAGCTATAAATTTGCCACATCACCCATAGTGATATAAATCATTGTACAATATTTCAGCTAAGTCAGACAACTGGAAACGCGTCGGGGCATTACTTATTGAACGCTGCTCGCATGTTAACAATAACATTTATTAAATGTGTAGAGTTGAGGAAGAAGCTTGTTGGGGATTGCCATTTTGTTGTAAGTGGAGTTGCGACTGTATCCATTCTAATGACCTTGTTTGATACGAAGAAAAAGGTCATCCTTGGCTGGAAGAACAAACTTCTTCTTTACAAGTTCAATCAATTTTATTCAACACGAAACATGTTCCGCAAAGAGGTTATAGAAACAAGAATACAAAACAAGCTGATTCTGTCGACGTATAAAAATAAAACCGAGTTCATGAGTTAGTTCCATCTCGTCTAGCAAAAACGAGACGAGAGATATAACGTCTTATCGAACTGAAACCTCAAATGGGACTTTTATCTCGTCCCTTGTTCAAGTCCCAATGAAAGGACCAATTTCACTTAGGGATGTTGGCAATAGTCATACCCTCCACTCCCCGCATCAGAAATCAAGCTAGTCCACAAAGTTGTACCATATATTATTTAATTGGAATTCATTATTGATATGAGCATTATTTATTAATTTTTATTTCATTGCGGACTATTATCCTCATCTTTTCTTAGTTGTTTCACGACGTTTCAGCCAACTATTCCTGTGGCCTTCGTCAGGTGGTAACCGCAACGGGATAGGAACTACGAATCTCTTAACTTCAGATAATTCTCACCTGGAACCGTAGAGATTCAACGTCTCTATCAACTCCACAACGGGGCAAGAAGCCCAGTTCATAGAGACGTTGAATCTCTATGGTTCCAGGTGAAGATAGCGGTTTCAAGCCTACCTAAAACCGGCCAGAGGCTTACTTGGCCCAAAAACGTGGTGAGACGACAACAACTATGGAAGGCAGTAATTGCAGTGGATGCAGTCAAGAGATTCAGAGTTCCTATCCTGTCACGGTTGCCACCTAATGAAGGCCAGAGGAATAGTTGGCCAAAACTTTGTGAAACAACTAAGAAGAGATGGGGATAATAGTCCGCAATAAAATAAAAATTAAAAAAAAAAAAAAAGTTGCACCATGTTGTGTCACACGAATTTGCTTTGCTATTTCCTTGTGTTCGCTAAACTAAAATAAATTAATCTACAAACCAATCGTATGTAAAAAAAAAAAAAAAAATGTGCAGTATGGGGGACAGTTAAAAATCGCAGTTCCAAATAAAATAACAGGAAAACCTTTGATATACAGAATGAAACGATAAAATTGTCGCCACAGAAAAGATGATATGATTCCATTTCCGTTTGATGAAACCGGTTCTCTTTTTTTTTTTTTGTTGCAGACCATCTACTAGTTAGCCAGTTGTGTACAAATCCCAAAAGTGATAGGAGCATTTTATTATGTCTGAAAGTGACACAATGTTCAACAAGCGAAGTCGAAGATGCGCCACTGTATAACTCGTGCTCTCTACTGATCCAAATGACAACAGAACTATTGCCAACACCCTTCAAATGCATTGCTGGATTGTCTCGAATAACATAGAAATGCCGAGGGTGATGAAAACAAAGTTTCCGACCACAGTTATGATCTTTGGTATGGTTTCAAGTGAGGGCCACATCATACCACCTCATATCTTCGAAGTCAGCTTGAAAGTCAACACCAAAGTGTACCTGGATGTGCTGAAGAGTGTGGTGATCCCCTGGTCCAATCAGGTAGCCGCTGGCAAATCCTGAGTGTGGCAGCAGGACTCTGTGCCAATCCATAAGTCCAAATAGACCCAGGCTTGGCTTCAGAATGAGTCCCACGACTTCTCTCACTGGGATCTCCCCCCTTCCCCAACCTGAACCTGCTGGATTATGTCCAGAATATCACCAACATGACCTCCTACAACACCAAAGCCAGTTTGATTGCCACCATCTGCTGAGCATTTGCCAAGCTCCCGCCGGCACTTGTGGAAAAGATATGCTCCTAATTCTGGACCCTATTTATTTATTTAGGTGGTGATTGAGGCTGGAAGTAGTTACATTGAATAGATGTCAGCTCTACAAGTTACTTGAATTGATTTTTTTTCAATAAAAGTTTTAAAATAAAGCTGTAGTGTTGTTTTCTTTAGGGCAACAAATTTATCGTTCCACGATGTACTTGTGTATCAGGCAAAAATATGCATCTAAACCGACAATTATGAAAAATTATGAAGTAAAATTTTGATTAAAAATAAAAATCAGTTTTATTGTATTTTGCCAATCGGCCATTGATAAGAGCTGAAATCCTGTAAAGTAAAGGGAGATAAATCAGTGAACTGTTTAGAAAAAACATAATACTCGTATGCACGTCTCCTTTTTTCTTTTCACTCTATTTTTTTCAAAGTGATTTAACGTTATATTTATTACTGGTCAACGCCGGGTACATATTCTAGTTTACTATGCATTTCTTCTTCCTCTTCTTCTTCTTCTTCTTCTTCTTCTTCTTCTTCTTCTTCATCATCATCATCATCATCATCATCATCATCATCATCATCATCATCCCCCCCCCCCATCCATCCAGTCATTAGTTCCTCGTTTTGCGAATGGAGAAGTAGTGTAATACCTACTCTGTTGTCATGAGACCATCTTCCCAGGCATTATCTCTTCTTTGGAGAGTGGAGTATTAGTATATTTTCGTCTGTCATAATTCTATTTTTCCAGGTGTTAGTTCCTCCTTAATCTTATGGGGGGGGCGCTGTAGTATCTGTGGTCATAATACCATTCTCCCAGCCTTTACCATCTCCTTTTTCGAGGATTATGCATTATCTAATCCGTTGTCATGTAACTATCCTCTCAAGTATTACCTCCTCCTTAGGAGGGTAGGTACCATACGTCAAAAACTTGTCACAATCGGCTGTTCATTTGTAGCGCATGTACCGAACGTCGAGGGTACCAATTATATGGTACAGTTCCTGGCTTTGGTAGCGTCATTTTTGGACGAATATAATTTATTTGAACAACAAAGAGGAGAAAGAAAGAGGATAGTTATTCGAGACATTTGTTTTTTTAGGGCTTCTCTAAATTTCACTACGCATTAAAAACTCAATACTTACATTATAATATGAGCAGAAATATATGATCGGAGGCGGAAGACATTTTTGTTTTTGCTAAAATGGTTGAAAATTTAGACAGTTTTCTAGGTCAGACATTTTATTCAAAAATTAATTTGATAATCTGTAAATGTTTGGGAAAGAAGTTAATGTATTGTTATTTTATTTTTTCTTAAGTTCGCCAAATAAATAAATAAATAAATAAATAATAATAATAATAATAATAATAATAATAATAATAATAATAATAATAAAAAATAAATAAATAAAATGCAAAAAAAAAAAAAATTAAAAAAACAATCAAACATAAAAGCAAAAATCAAACACTATAACATCAAGAAATCGATTCCCTTGTGAAATTATCAACTTTATTCTTTTCGAAACAAGAGTAGGGTTGGCCAATTTAGCCTTGCCGTTGCCATAAAAATGTCCAGAACAAAAGCCAGCTTTTAGCGCGAAACCTGTTTGAAACAATTTAATAAAGATAATATGTCTTTTCTTGTTCTATTATTAAAATCAATAGACCAATGTTTATATTTAATTAAGTTTTTTTTTTTTTTTTTCATTCTTATTTTTAATGATTTAGACACAAAAATATAGCAGTGCTGGCAAAAATAAGAGTTATGGACAATCGTGGCAAAAGTTTCATACACGAAAAACCTTAGATCATTGCGCATAGAGAATGGCGTTTCTGGTCGGTAGAAAATGGAAGCCAAGGTTAGCATGGGTGTGTCTAGTTATTTGTTTGCCTTTAAACTGCAGCAAGATGTGACGCAAGGTCAGACGGTAAGGAAAACAAGCTCCTCCGAGAGAGCGCTCAGTATTGGAATTTATATATATTCATTTTATTTATATATAACTAGCCTAGGTGCCCGGCGTTGCCTGGGGTTGCCCGGGTGTTTGGAAGTGTGTGTTGAGCAAAAAAAAAAAAAAAAAAAAAAGTGGTAGTAAGCAGGCAGGCTCGAACCCGTACCGCAAAGGAGGAAAAGAACGTGAAAAAAAAAAGAATAAAAAAGTGACGTCTTTGCCGTTGTGTCTATCGCCAAACCGGAAGTAGCAAAGTGCCCAGCTGAGGGTAAAGGAATTAATGGTCTTAGCCAATTTTGGATATTTGTCGTCCGAAGGGTCCAGCTTCAAAACGATACCGATCTTGTGAAAATCCGTCACCTCTGCCGAAAGCTTTAGGCAGACATACATACATACATACATTTAAACAGACAGGTGAGATTTATATTATTTATATTATAGACTAGCCTGAATGCCCGGCGTTGCCCGAGTGTTTGGAGTTGTGTATTGAGCCAAACAAAAATTAAGAAGAAAATAATAATAAAAAGTGGTAGTAGGCAGGCAGGCTCGAACCTTTACCATAAAAGAGGAAAACAACTGGAAAAAAAAGTAACATCTTTGCCATTGCGGCCATCGCCAAACCGAAAGTGGCGAAGGTTTAAATTAAGGCTAGTCAATCGAAAAGGAGGGATGACTTTCGAAAATATTGGCGAGAAACGACCATCCCTGTAGAAAAGTGCCCAGTTGAGAGTGAAGTTTTGAGCCAATTTTTCGATATTTATCGTCTGAAAGATTGAGCTTCAAAACGATATCAATCTCGTGAAAATCCGTCACCTCTATCGAAAGTTTTAAGCAGACATACATACATACATACATACATCTAAACAAGCAGGTGAGATTTATATTATAGATTATTGATTCTTCAGTAGTTATCTCCCTTGCCTTTTAGGGTCACGGGGATTGGCCAACAGTAAGTCCAATGACTGCTCCCTTACGGGGGCTCACTTGACCCAGCCGCCATAAACCCACACCACCAAACTTTTTTTTTCAGTTTTTACTTAGCCTCTCTTCCAGATTAAGGCAATTTTTTATTTTTGACCTCTAATCCAGAGTGCCCCGTTCTGGGGACTGGACCTCCCCCCCCCACACACACACACATTAAAAGCAACCTTGTGACAAATTTTGCTCTCGTTGGGAAGCAAATAGATAGGATCTTTTACTTGTTAATATTTACTTCTTTTCCACTGCAGGAAGATGTGACACAATGTCGGATGAGAGAGATGGGGGAGCCAGCACTCCTAAAGGAGGAGCACTCTAGGATTTGAAAATATGCCTGGGCAGCCTTGTCAGTGCCAGGTGGACGATGAGACAACATCATGAGGATTGGATGTGATAGTAATGACTGAACAGAATTTAAGTAAACAAGAATTTGTTTACATTGGACTTACCACGAGAAACTGGCGCCGTCTATCCTTCTCTCAAGGGTAGATAGGACTCTCTTAAACTGTTGTGGGCACCCTGTCTAGTGATGGCGTCATGATAAAAAATATCCTTGATAGCCGTGGTGAAGCATCAAGTACTCAGCTACCGACAAGATTTGAATTACACTACAAACTCGTGTAGTGAGTTCAATCTCGGCTACG
>NC_136510.1:32386779-32389279 GCF_053919585.1 Euprymna scolopes
TTCATGGAATCTATGTTTTAATTTAGGCACAGATTAAGAGTGGGGGAAATTTTTCACAGTGGATTCAGCTAGACGGGTGTTTTTCGTGAAAGATTGGCGAGGGGGGGGGACCAGAGATTGGAGTTCAGATGAGCACCTGCCATGGAAATAACGATAAAACAAGGATAGGCTCGCAATGTCTCTTCTGTGGGAGAGAGGTTGCAGTGTAGAGAAAAGGGCATCCCCCACTAAGCCACAAAGTCTATTTTGTACTCTGTCAAAGCAGGATAGGCTCCTGGCCAGATATGGCAGCAGTATTCCATCCTTGGACGTACTTAGCTTTTATATAGATAGAGAATTGCATCAGTAGTGAGATATCTTCTGGAGCAGTAGAAGGATCCCACCATCTTTCCAGCGACCCCAGCAACTTGATGTACGTGTTCCATTTCAGATCAGGAGCAAAGGACAAACCCAGAAGCCTGTCAAAACACGGGGCTTCTCCTAGACAAGAGCCATCCATTTCAATTGATGCCAGATGGGGATCAGAGCGTTGATGATGTAAAGATAGGAGCTTGGTTTTAGATGCATTAAAGGTAACCAGCCATGACTTCCCCCACTGAACCACGCGCTCGAGATCAGAGGAGTGCTACAACTTTGTGCCCTTCTCTCACTGGTCTCCCTTCTCCCCTGATCTGAACCCGCTGGACTATTTCATTTGGTCATACGTCAAGAACATCACCAACATGACCTCCCACAACACTAAAGCCAGCCTCATCACAGCCATCCGCCAACTATTTGCCAAGTTCCTGCCGGCGCTTGTGTAAAAGGCATGCTTCCAGTTCCAGAGCCGTATCAAGGCGGTGATTGAGACTGAAGGTGGCTACATTGAATAGATGTCAGCTCTACTACATAATCAAGTTATCTGAATTGATTTTTTTTTTCAATAAAAGTTTTAAAATAAAGCTGTAGTGTTGTTTCTTTAGGGCGACACTTTTATCGTTCCACCCCATACTATTATATATGTACAGAAGCAATACACAAAACAGTCTGCAGATATTGAATTAACTTGAAGTCACGTGTTTTAACAGCATCGTTAGTGCAAGAAATGAGATCAGCTTCCACATTTATTTATTTGAATACATATGTAAAATTTAACGATAAAATTAAGTAGAGAAACTCTTCAAAGTCAGACACAATTAGCATTTAAGCTGACAAATCCATCTTTGTTTCTGACTAGCCAATTTTCATTCATTGTCGTAACATGTAACTGGCAATATTCTTCGCCACAAATTATTTAAAAAGTTACTAAGTCTGCCCCAGATGACTGCCAACACGAAACATTTTAAAACAACCTCAAAAATAAAATATGAATCAACAAGGAGTATAACTCATTTTAAGTGGAAATACAGATTGTCCAAAAAGTAACCGAAGGGTTGAAAAACTTTGTCATTTTACCATTAATAGTTATCTTCTTTCTCTATTTCAAATATTTTACAGATAATATTTTGACAATTAATTATGGATAAGTATAGCATTGAACAACGTATGCAAGTTGTAAAATTGTTTTGCAAAAAATGAGGTATCAATTGTTTTGACTCAAAGAACTTATCGACGGCATTTTCATGTAAGAGATAGCCCAAGTCATAACACAAGTCGAAACATTGTGCGCCAATTTGAAAACCAAGGTAGACAACTCCTTAATATATACAGGGTGTCCAGAAAGTCACTGAAGAGTTTTGAACTTAAGTAAATTCTTTATGTTTGATGATATCTTTCTGTAATTTTGATCTTCCGCAATCTGGCACACTTCAAAACGTCATCACAAATGAAAATAGGGAAAGAGTGCAAGAAAGCGTGGGGCAGCATCCTGAAACATCGATTTGACGACGTTTCACACAACTTGGGATATGTCGAAGCACACAAAACAATATTCTTCACAGTTTCAAACTCTTTCCTTATAAAGTGCAGCTTGTTCAACACTTGAAGCCTGAAGATTTTAAAACAAAGGGTTCAACATGCAGTTCAAATGCAAGAACTTATCCGAAATGACCCCAAATTTTCTAGTTGATTATGTCAGAAGAAACCCATTTTTATTTGAATGGATTCGTTAACAAACAAAATTACAGATTTTGGAGCTCTGAAAATCCATGGGCAATTCATTAAAAGCAATTAACTGTATGGTGTGCAGTAATAGAGGAAAATATTATTGGACTTTATTTTTTGAAGATCAAGCCGAAAATGATGTCATTGTTACTGGAGAGAGATACCGGACTATGATGACAGACTTCTTGCGTCCACAAATTCAAAATAGGCCCGGAGTATGGTTCCAACAAGATGGGGCAACGGCACATATGGCGAAAGACACCATGGAGCTTTTCAGGCAATGCTTTGGTGACAACATTATCACTCGCTATGGCAGTGTCAAATGGCCACCACATTTCCCCAGCCCCAGATTTGACTAACCCCGACTTATTCTTGTGGGGATATCTTAAAGAAAAAAAATGTCTGTTAACAAACCCCA
>NC_136510.1:32394279-32399279 GCF_053919585.1 Euprymna scolopes
TGTATTTATGCATGTATTTTCGTGTCTATAGAAATGTATATAGGCATGTGTGTTTGCATGTATAAAATTCTATGCATCTATGCATGTGTGTTCGTGTCTATAGCAATGTATATCGGTGTGTGTGTTTGTATGTATAAAACTCTATGCATCTATGCATGTGTGTTCGTGTGTATAGAAATGCATATAGGTGTGTGTTTTTGTGTGTATAAAATTGTATGCATCTCGGCATGTGTATTTATCTTCATAACAGTATATGTATTTATATATGAGTGTATAAATGTGTGCGTTTCTATATATCTGTATATTAATGCGTGTATATATGTGTGCTGTGTATATAAAAGTGCATTCGTATGTATTATATCTATGTGTGACAGCATTTGTGCTTATGTATACGTTTATATATCTCTGCATATTTTTTTCTTTTCAATTTTTTTATCAATTTTTTAAAGCTAGGGATGGAGTATCCTACCGGATGCCAGACATTCACACGCTATCTTATATATTCCAGCCGAGCTATCTTTTTTTAATATTCTAACTGTCCCTTTAAGTGCAATTGCTTGAATCTGCTCTGCACTTGGTTCACCGGATATACTTGTCAGACAGATTGTGAAATTCCTTTTCATGAGTCCGGTTGCTCCTATAATTACTGGAAAGATGGAGATCTTCCCTAAGATTCCAGTTTCTTTTCATGTCATACCCAAGACGTTGGTATTTCGTTATCGTTTCCCTCTCAGCTCTGTTTAACACAGGATCACTGGGGACATTAACTTCTACAAAGGTTGTTTCTTTCTTCTTCTTGCTCGGTATAACTATGTCAAGTTTAATAGCTTCGTTTACAAGGTACATAGCTGTAGGGGCTGTGGATGATGTATGACATGTTTCCAATTGTTCTTTCTGGTATATGTTTCCAGACTTGCTGTTGCGTGTGTGTGTATATATAATAATGTATTAGTATGCATTATGTATGCGTGTGAGTGCATTTGTGCGTACTGTATATATATATATATATATATATATATATATATATATATATATATATATATATATATATATATATATATATGTGTGTGTGTGTGTGTGTGTGTGTGTTGTGTATATAAACGTGTATTCGTATGTATTATATATATGTGTGAGTGCATTTGTGCGTCTGTATACGTTTATATGTGTGTGTGTGTGTATATATATATATATATATATATATATATATATATATATATATATATATATACGTGTTGTGTATATAATAGTGTGTTCGATGTATTATGTATGCGTGTGATCGCATTTGTGCGTATGTGTATGTTTATATATGACTGCATATTAGTGTGTGTGTATATATATATATATATATATATATATATATATATATATATATATGTGTGTGTTGCGTATATAATAATGTATTCGACGTATTATGTATGCGTGTGATCGCATTTGTGCGTATGCGTACGTTTATATGACTGCATATTAGTTTATGTATATATATATATATATATATATATGTGTGTGTTATGTATATAATAGTGTATTCGTATGTGTATGATTGTATTTGTGTTTATGTGTATGTTTATATATGTCTACATATTAGCGTATGTATATATGTGATGTATTATACATGCGTGTGAGTGCATTTGTGTGTATATGTACGTTTGTGTATGACTGCATATTAGTGTATGTATGTATGTATGTATGCATGCATGTATGTATGTATATTGTGTATTCACGTGTATTATGTACACATGTGTGTATGTGTACTGTGCGTATGTGTACGTGTGCGTATGAACGCTAGTACACGGACGGATGTTTTTGATTACGAAACAACATTTGCTTTTGACGAATCAAAGAAGAAGCGCACTCGCACTACTTACCGACAACAGATCATTTTTTGTTTGTTGCTTTCTTTAAAGATACGGTGTCATTGTCTCCAAGAAAACGATTGTCATCATCAGTACCCACTCCAAGAAAAAAAAAAAAAAATGGACGAAGATGAGTTTAAGTAAAAATTTTTAAAAAATTAAATTAAAAAAGATTTGAACTTTTTAGTCCGAGGTGCTTCTTGGTACGAACGGAAAAACCGATGCAAGTGTTTGCCTACGTACAGATGAGTGACGCACAGGCGGAGAGAGGGGGTGGAGGGGCAGAGATGCGGAGAGGAAGAAGAAAAAGAAGAGAAATAGAGAAGGGGGAGACGAGGGGAGAAAGAGAGAGATTCTAGAAGAAGAAGAAGAAGAAGAAGAAGAAGAAGAAGAAGAAGAAGAAGAAGAAGAAGAAGATCCCTACGTACTATGTGTCCCCGTTCTTACAGCTCGCAGGGTGTCTACGACTGTCGACCAATCACGTGTGTGACGATGTAAACATGTGTTGACAATAAAGATCGTCAATTTTGTTTTGAGAATTTTGGCTTCATTTTTTTTTTTTTTTTTTTTTTTATCAACATTTTGGTAAAATAGAAGGTATTTTTTTTAATCGTTTTTTTAATCTTTATCATGACCGTCCCATCCACCCATAGGAATTGCGAACCCCGTAGTTGAGCAAAATAGTATGTCAACAGTAACACTCGCTAAATTAAATACTATAAAAAAAATATGGTAAAGAAGGTGCAGAATAGTTAACAGGCGAGAAATTGTAAAAAAAAAAAAAAAAAAAAAAAAAAAAAAAAGAAGAACTAGAAACTTATATGAATCGTCACACACGCGGCTCTGTATAAAAGCCAAGTACGTCCAGGGATGGAGTACTGCTGCCACATCTGGGCAGGAGCTGTTAAAAACAACCTATCCTGCCTTGACAGAGTACAAAATAGACTTCGTGGTTTAGTGTGTGTGGGGGGTGCCCTTTTCTCTTTCCTGCAGCCTCTCTCCCACAGAAGAGACGTTGCGAGCCTGTCTTTATTTTATCGTTATTTCCATGGCAATTGCTCGTTTGAGCTCCAATCTCTGCCCCCCCTCACCAATCTTTCACGATAAACACCCGTCTAGCTGAAACCACTGTCAGTAATTTCCCCCACTCTTTATCTGTGCCTAAATCAAAACGTAGATTCCATGAACAAAGCTTCTTTCTTAGAAGTGCACACTGCACACCTGTGGAACTCTCTTTCATTTGCCTGTTTCCCACCTGACTACAACTTGGATGTCTTCAAGTCCAACATAAAAAAAAATGAACCGCCCCCTTAAGTAAGAAACTTTATCAAATCTCCAATACTAACGATTACTACGATACTATCCCATTGATTACTGTACACGCAATAACCATTATCCCAGAGTGGCTTCCGGGCCTTGATAAGTGGTGACCTCCATGTAAAAAAAACAAACAAAGAAAACGCAGTAGAATTCAATTATCTACCGATCTGCACACATTTAACGTGTTGAAACTATTTAGAAGTTTTTATTTAAAATTTTTTATTTCGTTCAAAGCGATCGTTACGAAACAAGAAAAAATATGGCCACTCGTTGCTTAACTGTTGATAGGGGGGGGGGGGCTTCATTCCTGAAAATGATAGCAAAAAAAAAAAAAAAAAAAAATTACTTAATCTATCACTAACCCTAAGTTCGAGTGGAAAGCTCTCCTGTCTTGAACTTAAGATTAGTAGTAAGGTAAATCGTTTTTATTTCTTTTTGTTTTTCAGGAATTTTTCAGGAATTAATCTCCCCCCCCTCCAAGAATTAAGTGACAAGCGGCCCCATGCGACATAAAGGTCACTTCAAAAAAATGAAATTTTAAAATAAAATCTAAAAAAAAAAAAAAAAAAAGAAAAAAACAGCAAGTTAATAAATAATAAAATTTTACTGCATTTGATATAAATACTTTGGGTGCTTATTCAGATTGGCACTAATGGCGGCAATTAAAAGCAAAGAAAATAAAGAAAAGTCTGTATGATGTATGTACTCGTTGCAGAATGATGTCATGTTCCAAATATCATATAAATCGATCAAGTAGTTTTATTTTAAACTTAGCGATTTTACTACTAAACTGCATTCAACATAAGGTTGATTTTTTACCTCTTAACTTTCATTTGAGTTGCCCCTCCCTTATTTATTTTATCGGATTTCATCATGCTACATTAAATACCATAAAAAAATATGGTAAAAGTGCAGAACAGTTAACAGTCGAGAAATCGTAAAAAAAAAAAAAAAAAAATAAAATAAAAATAAAAATAAAATCATGCCCGACGAAAACACTACGACTCGCTTAATGGTAAAAGTTGAATTTGCTTGAATAATAAAATAAAAATTACTTCATCGAATTTCGTGAATTTTGGAATATTTCATCTTCGCTCCGTGACTGGTACGTACATCATACTGTATTTTCCTTACGTTTAACTGCCGCCATAAGTGCCGATTTGAATAAGCACCATAATTTGTTTTGTTTCTTTATCGCTTTTTGCGACTGTTAACTATTCTGCACTTGTAGCAATGTACCCGTCCTCAAGCAGTTTCACACCACTTTTATGTCATTGCAAATATTAAAATCAATGCTACTAAATCTCAAGTCTAGAATCCTTGATCCAATGTTGATCATAATCTGTTACACGATTTTGATTCGGTAAAATGTTTAAAATTTAAGGCTTACGCTTAAGGAGTATTGACAAAAAATTAAAATTCAGGGAATCTTGCTTATTTGGTGTCTAATGATACAAGGTGCCCTCAATAAATTTCGAGACATTATTTTGTACAGGCATTTAAAATTGTTGAAGACTCTTGAAAATTCAGTAGGTTATTGCTATACATCTTATGATTTTTATGATTTCAGGCTCAAATGAACAGCTACAGCAGGAATTGGAATACACCCTACTAAAGCCTGATTGTCACAGCTGGTGAATTTCCAAAAATGCAATCTGGATGTGAGGACACTTTAGAAGAACGGCAATAAAATTCTGATTTAAACTTGGAAAAACGCCACAGAAATGTATGGAATGCTTCAGACTGCCTTTGCACCATCTTTCGTGAATCGAGCATCAGTTTTTGAGTGGCATAAGAGATTCAAGGAAGGCAGGGAATTTGTGAAAA
>NC_136510.1:32401779-32464279 GCF_053919585.1 Euprymna scolopes
TATTATTAAAATGTCAGAAGAGTCGGGGGGGGGGGGCATCAGAATGTTCATAATTCCATTTGCATAAAACAAACTATATAAATTGAATAATACAGGGTGTCCATAAAGTTCGTGTTCACTTTAAAAAATTTATAATTTTATTTATATTTGCGATAGAAATAATCTGTAGAAAATGTTATAAAGTTTCATGTATCTAGTTTTAAGTATAGTTATTGAATAATTTTTCACCACAAAATTCGTAATAATTTTTAGATAAGTAAAAAATAAGTAAAAAATATTTTCTTTTATTTTTCAGAATCAATTTGATCCCATGGCTTCAATTGAGGAAAAAGTAAACTGTGTCCTTTGGTTGGCTGAATTGAAATCTACTATTGCTGTACAAAGAAAGTTTAGAATTGAATACAATAAAAAAGCGCCTCATAGGAACACCATTGTTAAATGGATGAAAAAATTTCAAGAGACAGGCTCTGTCCATGATAAACCACGGTCTGGAAGGCCATGTGTCAGTGACGAAAGTGTTGCTTCCATAGAAGAATCCTTTACTGCAAGTCCAAGAAAGTATGTAAGACGGGCATCATTGGAGCTCGGGCTGCCAAAGTCTACTGTGCATAAGATTCTGCGGGCAAAACTTCATATGAAAGCTTACAAAATTCAATTACGTCAACAGTTGTTAGGAGAGGATTATTATGCACGGCTAACTTTCTGTCACCAGTTCAATGAAAAACTTTGCAATGATGATGCATTTGTGTGTAATTTACTGTTTTCTGATGAAGCAACATTTCACATTAGTGGCAAGGTCAACAGGCATAATTGCCGAATTTGAGGAACTGAAAACCCAAATGAAACTGTTGAACATGAAAGGGACTCTCTTAAAGTTAATGTGTGGTGTGCTTTGAGAATAAATCGAATCATAAGGCCATATTTTTTTGAAGATCGTGTTATTAACAGTGACAGCTACTTAGATATGTTGCAGAATTACTTTATTCCGCAACTTGAACAATTAAACTTGAAAGATGATACAGTGTTTCAACAAGATGGAGCTCCTTGTCACTTTGCTCGGCATGTTAGACAGTTTCTAAATCAGGAATTTCCTAACAGATGGATCGGAAGGGGTGGACCATTTCATTGGCCTCCACATTCGCCAGATTTGACTCCATTAGATTTTTTTTTTATGGGGACATGTGAAAACAATTGTGTATGCAACCAAACGTAGTTCATTGGAAGATTTGAAAGATAGAATAACTAATGTGATTTCAGGCATTACTATAAATCATTTGGCAAATGTTTTTCATGAACTGCAAAATCGTATTACCCTTTGTATTGCTAATGATGGAGGGCATGTGGAAAGTTAAATAAAATTTCAATAAAAGTTTAAAAAATATAGATTTATTTCTTTCAAATCCATTTTACAGATTATTTCTATTGCAAATATAAATAAAGTTATAAATTTTTTAAAATGCACACGGACTTTATGGACACCCTGTAATAAAATAATTCAATAATACAACAATTAGGACGGACCCGACAATTGGAAGAACAAAAAATATAAAAAATGTGGATTTCTAAGACCAAAAATCCAACCTTGAAAGCCCTACAGGGCTCGTGACGCAGTGGATAGAGATTCGGAATAGGTTGGTTGTTTTTGCTTTACGGCATATCAACCCTTTCAGGTTATTTAATGCCAAATCCAGTGATTTTGAAGAAAATTTGTTTAATAGAATATATATATATATATATTTTTTTTTTTTTTCAAGTCGGTTTCTAGTTAACCCATACTTGGGACCCTAACAGGTATTACCACTTCGGGTCAAATTGGACCTAGGAGCAATGGCAATTAAGGGGTAGCTCCACACTCCCTAAAACCCGCAGGCTGGGGCCTTACCATAGGATATAGTTTAAGGTCATATCCAGGACCCAAGATTCGGAATATCTACGATTCCAAGTGAGCATTGTCTGGAGGTAGCGGTTTCAATCCAACCCAAAGCCGGTCAGAAACTAATCAGAGGATTAGTTGACCAAAAAAAGTCCAAATAATAATAAAAAAAAATTACTCATCTCAAAATTATTCCAAATTAATTCAATAAAAAAAAAGAAAAAAAATCATACAAATGACTCATCTCAAAATTATTCCAAATTAATTCAATAAAAAAAAGAAAAAAATCATACAAATGACTCATCTCAAAATTATTCCAAATTAATTCAATAAAAAAAAGAAAAAAAATCATACAAATGACTCATCTCAAAATTATTCCAAATTAATTCAAGAATAAAACAAACATTACCGCCTCATACACATAGCAACTGCTTCCCAAAATTCATAACGATCGGTTAATTAGTTTAGGAGTGAATCCTGTGCATACAAATCTATAAACATATACACATAGCCAATTTTATAAAGATAGAGACATTGAGCCAGTTATATTTTTCCATACAACACCACCTCTTCCCATCCATATTTTAATGAAGTGTACTGGAGCTAATCAGTTATTTATTCTTGAGAAAATTAAAAGGTTAAAATTGGAAAATAGTAATTTTGCAAGTATGAAAAAAAAAAATAATAATAAATACATTAATTAATTAACAAATAAATAATAAATAAATAAAACAAATAAAAAACATAAACAACACAAAGAAAGTGACACGAGATTCATAAAAAAACCCTTTTTTATACAAAAACGACCTTCGCTAATCCTTCTTAGGTCAGAAATTTAATGATACTAATGTATAGCTAGATTATAGGTCTCTATTAATTTTCCTCCCCATGAGGGCAAAGTAAGTTAAATAGCCCCCACCCATTTCCCAAGGTTTCTCTGACTGTGACAAAATTAAAAAAAAAAAAAAATGCTTCAACTGAGAAGGATTGCTCTTTTTTTTTTTAACAGAGACAGAACAGATACTACACTTGTAAATTTTTATTTATTTCTGAAAAATACAAAAATAAATTAGGTACAAGTCCATTCAAAATGGCGATAGGGGGGCCAATGGGCATCCTTGTCACTGTATCTTATTTATGTCTATCATTAACTAGTATCTTCAAATATTATATAATACTACAAAGGTGCATTCTGGAAGCAAGCAAAAATAAAATTGCCAATCATTTTCCTAGCTAGAATCGTCAATCACCATAATACTACATTCACTTCGGGGATCGTCCTACTTAAGATTCCCAAATCGATGTTCTTATAAATATAAACATAAATAAATAAATAAATAATTTTCTAGTCTGAAGACCATGTAGATATTTGTGATGTATGTGTATCTCTACCCAAGGATGCAAATGAAAACGAAGCTCTACATCAAGATCAATCACTATTTCTTCCTAAGAAAAAAAAAATTATGAGGAATCAAATAATGGTATTAGTTTTGTATTAGAGATTGATTTTTATTAAAAAAAAATATTGTGGGATCTGTGTTTGCGTTGGGCACCTATAAACAGTCAAAAAGTGTTTTATTTTATCATATTCATAACTTAAAAAGGAGTGAATTATAAATTTAAAAGAAAAATGGTAAAATCATAGAAATTTAAAAAAAAATGGCAAGATTTTAGAAAAAATGGTGCTGCGACCAGGAGCATACGTGCACTTTTGAGTCTTCCTGAGCAATGTCGGGGGTTTGTTTTAGTGAATGATAAACTGTGTTCATATATTAATATTTGGAAAGTAAGTTTTGTTTCCTTTTTGGAGGAAATAGATCTAACTGCATAGAATGTATGTAGAATCTGTACATGTTTCATCACGTGAATGCATATTTTCCCCTCTTTCGAATTGTACTGATTGACCATATTTTTCCTATAATATGAAGTTCCAAAAATTATATATTAAGCAAAATTATTGAGATTCTGTTTTTATTCTTTCAACTTTAACACCATGGGAAAACACTTGAAACATAAAACGTCTCTATCGTTATTTCTATAGTAGTTGCTCGATCGTGCTCCAATCTTTGGGTCTTCCCTGCAGAACATTCACGGCAAGAAATCGTCTAAAGAAGTTTCCTTTCTGCCTTTGTGTACCTAAAACTTCTTCCCGTCTATGTAACACATTATGACGGGACTGCTTCCTTACAGACTGCAACATGATCGTCTTCAAGTCAAATGTCAACAAATACTTGTTGGGCCATTCCCTTAAGTAATTAAATTCTGTCCATTTCATTCGTCGTTTTCAATCCTGTGACTTTTTCAATCCAACCAACCCTCACCCTCGAGTGGCTTTTAGATGATTCATTAGCATATATTATTATTAATAATAAAGTATTTCAGACCTTAAAATGGCAGTTCACTTAACTATATAAATTTAACATAAAATAATTTTTGACTACATAGCGCAAGAGAGAACGAGTAACCATTTTTGTATTTCCAAAATGTCAGTCATTTTGGAAGTACAAAAAAGTGGCTACTTGTTCTGTCCTATGCTATATGATCAAAATCTGTTGATAAATAGCGCTTTCTGGTCAGTATAACTATTTTATTTTATTATTAGAATTTTTTTGATGTATTTCCATGGTGTTTACGAGGAATCACAAAGAAAAAAAATAGAATCTCTATTTTTTTTTCATTGATAGCGTGGGGGCAAAGGAACACGCACATTGTTATCTCGGTTTCTTTCTGTATCGTCCCATCGTTACAACTCAGTGAAATGATGCAAGCAAACATATTCCCCCACCTCCTATCTTGTACCGGTGCTCTAAAAAAAAAAAAAAAGAAGAAAGAGAAGAAGAAGAAGAAGAAGAAGAAGAAGAAGAACCTGTGACGTTTAGCAGCAGCAGCGGAGGCAGTAGTGCCGCCACTACTGCTGCTGCTGTTTATGACAACTTGAGAGTGACTAGATCGAGCAACTGTTGCTTTTCTTCTTGTGAGGGTACGGTATGAAGGGACGATGACCTAGATGCATGCGCACATACTACGTACACATCAGTTATACGCATACAACGTACACTCCTTACACGACACGCAATACGTATCATTTTTCATGAAAAGCACAACAGTGAAATTGGACCCCCCTTATTAAATAAGATTATATAAGTCGGGATTTGCCTAGCCATGATGCCGGCATTTAGGAGTCTGGCTTGCGTGATCCCAGTCTCCCTTTCTGGCCAGAATAAGGTATAGTTCGGCTCGATCCTAGAACGCGAACCATCCCAGGCATTACCCCCTCTTTCGTTAGGCCAAAGGGAAGAGCTTGATGTTTTGCTAAGGCGCTAGGTGTATCAGAAATTTGGAGGAAATTTTGACACCCCTAACATAAAACTGCGAATAAAATATTAAAAAAAACTTGTAATTTCTCTTTTTAAAGTGGGTTGTTTAGTTTCTTTATGGAATATACTTCCAAAATAAACTATTAAAGTTGTTTAAAAAATAATAGAAATATTATTTTTTATTTAAAAAAAAAAAAAAAACAGTGCTTACAAAATGTTTACAAAATGCCGGCGTGCCTTCATGCAGCCATTTATTTACGTAATAAAATCAATAGAATTTTACAAGTTAGATATTTTTCAATTTTTAAACTTTAAAAATCTATCAAAATTTTTCTATTGATTCAATTTTTTACGATATTTTCAGGGTCAATGTGAAATTTTATGCTCTTTCCAATAAATCAAATATAATATTTTAGAGAAACGTTTTTTTTTTCAAATTCACCCCCCCACATTTTGAAATGTCTATTAAAATTTTAATACTTAATTCATGTGCCAAAGTTTTATATATCACAATTGAAGATAAAAGATCAATAAAGAAAATATTCTAATTTAAAAAAAAAAAGAATAGTTTTTGGAAATTTACCTGTAAAGTCGAAAGTGTTTTTTTTTTTTTTAATGAAAGCTCATGTTATGCTTACATCGTCAAGTAAATACCAGACGCTGACGGCAAATATTTCTATTTCATTGAATGTTTTCTTTTTTTTTTAATATTTAAAAAAAAAATTTAGTCGATAAAGAAGTATTAAAATATATCAATCAAAAACTCGTGTATTTCATTAAAAGAATTAAAAATAAACAAAAACAAAAAACGATGAAGCGGATTTTTTGTTCTAGAGGAAAAACTTATAAGTGAATGTGCGTTTCTTTTTTTAACTACGGAGGATGAAGAATACTAATTTGGTTAACACACGCAATAAAAAAGAGACATTATTTATATCCCTTGGACGACTCCGTATTTCATAAATTTCATTTTAGCAGGAGCAACTAAAATTTATTTAAAAAAAAATACATGGAATTTAAAATATCAATATGGATAAATTCTTAATAATTAAGGATGAAACAATCCATTTAATAGTATATATTTTTTTCAAGTGATTTTTTTGGCATTTATATATATACATACATTTATAAGCAAGTCAAAATATGTTGATTTTCTTTATATTTTTTAAAAAGAAAACCGCTTTAAAAAAACAAATATTGCATAACTTGCTATTAAACCTCTTATTTATTTTTTTTTTTTAATTTGGTCTTTGCTCCTTTAATTGAAAAAAAAAAATTAGGGTTTGAATTACATTTTTCACGTAATTATAAGCTTCGAAAAATAGTAAGTTGAATTTTTAAAGTTCTGATCATCATTTTTAATGGCCACTTTCTGATACACCTAGTGAGGCGGAGGCGCGCTTACTTGGACAAGCCTAGGGATTTATTCTAGGCTACTTTTTGCACCCAGCTATTTTTACATTCATCTATTTTTGCGCATAAGAGATACTCATAAAACTTTGCCTTGGCACCATTCCGACAACCTAGGAACTGACTTGAACGACCAGACCATTCTTTGTCGAAATGAGATATTGTTCGGCTCAGTTTTAGAAAGGTCATCTTCCCAGGCATTATCTCATTGGAAATACGGAGATATTTTCAGTCGCTCAATGACAGGAAATGCCGACCGGCATACTCTCTCTTGGTTATTTTGTATCTAATCAGCGCTCCTCTCTTTTCGGGGAGAGCTAATTTATTCCACCTTTCGTTGTTGTGCCACATTTGTTTTTCTTTTTTTTTTCTTTTTTAATAGGAAGCAAGTAATTTTTTTTAAATAAAAATATAAAATAACTTCACGTGTGTATATGTTTCTCGTCTCAGCTTAGCTTTGATAATTTACAACGCGAATCATAATTTTTATTATTTACTAATTTACTAATCGAATATTTATTTAAATAAAAAAGAGCAATAACGAAAAACAAAAAAATAAATAAAACGAAAATTGGTGTTCGTCCAAAATTCAACATAATTAAAAAAAAAAATAAATAAAATCAGAAAAGTCTTTCTAATGCACGTGCCAGTCACGAAACGAAAAATGTCATATTCCAAAAATCACGTAAATTAATCAAGTAGTTTTTTTTTTTCTTTACTAACTATATCAAATCAAATTTTATGAAGAAGCGATGATGGTGTGTTTCGCGCTGCCTTTTAAAAAATCATCCCTAATCCCCCCCCCCCTAAAAGTCTGTCCAGAAAGAGAGATCAAAATCAGCCTTGTAATACCTCCGATGTATTATTAATCGCTAAAATCGTTAAAAAAGAAAAGATATTCTATTCGATTTTTGAAGTATGATATTTTCGTTTTAGTTGATATCTAGGCTCGCGCCTGAAAATGTAATAATCATATTTAAAAAAAAATGAGAAATAAAAGTAAATCCACCAAAACGCATTCCGGTTTCTTCGCAAACAAGTCAGTCACTTTTATTCTTGTGTTATTGGTTGAAAAAAAAAAAATGAATTACGTTGTAACTCTTTGAAATTTTAAAGTAATCTGGAAGCATTTTAACTGTTGAACACTTGCTTTTAGATTCTTAGCAAATTTCACGTATAAAAAGGATAAACCATTTTAGAAGCTTTTACATCCAATAATTTTATAAGTAGAAATAAAAGCAACATTATTTTAATGAAATCATGCATAAATTTTTAACAATTCCGTTCAATGAATAATTTAATGATCAAACGATATTTTCCCTTTTATTATTTGCATACATAACACTATCATTTCTCTTTCTTTTGTCTGGGGTCCTGGATATGACCTCAAACTATATCCGATGGTGAGGCCCTAGCTTGCGGGCTTTGGGGAGTATGGAGCCATCCTTTAATTGCTACTGCTCCCAGGTCCACTCTGACACGGAGTGGTAGTACCTGTTAGGGTCCCAACTATGGGTTAAATAGAAGCTGACTTGAAAAAACATCCTATTAAACTTTTCAAAATCACTAGATTCGGCATTAAACGACCTAAAAGGGTTGATATGCCGTAAAACAAAAACAATCAAACAACCATTTTTTGTTTGGGCTGTCTTCTTCTGTCCATTTTCAACGGTGTGCTTGACGTGGGCGTAGTAATATATTTACAGAACAGAGATTAAACAAATTTTTAAAAATATTCCCCACACCCCCGAAGTATATTTAATATATTCCATTTCGTAAAATAGAGATTGAAATATTTTGTAATTTTCAACGAGCAATTTACACCGTGAAGTATTGCTAGATAGCGAAAGTCGTGTGTTTGGGTGAAAGTGTTTGAGTGACACCTTAAAGATTAAAGGTGACTTCAGTTCCGCCCAGGGATTTTTTGTTTCTTTTTGGCTGACAACTTAAGAAAGCGGAAGCATAGCGCGGGACAGGTGCATACAATATAGCTATGTGTAATGGGACTAGCTATGTGTAACGAGACCAGCGATTTATCTGTCTTTCTCTTTCTCATGCGTGCACAACTTGACTGTCGTTCTTATGTTTATATATATATATATATATATATATATATATATATATATATATATATATATATATATATATATATATATATATATATATACTAGCAGTTCAGCCCGGCTTGTCCTACGTATGAATACACTTTATGTAAGATTTCAAATGTTTAGACCAAAATTTATCTGAGTAATTTTGTAGAGACCACACAGGTAAATCTTTTTTAACTTTGACCCCAATTTTGACCCGTTAACATTTATTATTTTGGTCATAAGTCAAAATACTAAGTTTTACCCATATCCAAGTTACCTACATCTAAAATTTCAAGTGTTTGACCCAAAATTGGCGGAGAAATTTGGTAGAATCTGCAAAGGTCAACTCTTTCAACTTTGACCTTTTGGCAGCCAAATTTTTGCCCCCAAACTGATTAAAATGCTTGCCACAAAAGTCAAATCTTTTTAACATTGACCCCTTGACAGCTCAAATTTTCGACCCAAACCGATTAAAAAGCTTACCCTATCTCTGTTCAGACCAGAAATTGGCTGAGTAATTTGGTAGAGACCGCAGAGATAATTTTTTTTTTTTTAACTTTGATTCCAATTTTGACCCCTTAACATTTATTTTTTTGGGCTCAAATCAAATTAAAATTTTGATCCATGTCCAAGTAGCCTCCATCTAAAATTTCAAATGTTTAGATCCAAAATTGGCGGAGGAGTTTGGTAGAGTTTTCAAAAATCAAATCGTTGAACTTTGACCCATTGACAGCCAAATTTCTGGCCGAAAACCGATTATAAAGATTTCCCCACATTTCAATACTCCTTATGTCAAAACTCGAGTCTGCAAAATTTCAATGCAATTTCCGTATTCAGCATAGTCGAAAACTTATAAAAGTCGTCATTTAAAAGAAAATTCTGGCAGTGGACCTAATCTAAAAAAATACCAAAAAAACATAAAACTTTCATTAAACTTTGAAATACGATTTAAAAAATAGCGCGGATCAGTAAGTTCATTAGCACCCATTAATCGACTAACGTGACCTTATTGCCAAATAAACTCCGGCTACAATGTTGAACGCGCCGTTCACGTTTTTTTTTTTTAATTTTTCAACTTAAATTCAACTTTCACAATATCTTTTTATTTTTTTTTATAATTTCACAATATCTTTTTTTAATAATAAATTGTTAGTTGAAAGCACAGAACAGTTACAAAACACCATCCCCTCTCTATGGTAAGAATGGCTGAAAAAAAATATTAAGTACTCATACAGAGAGTGATCCGTGCTAAAATAATAACGTTATTATTTAAAAAGCCATTCTTAACATGAGGAGGGGAGGGTGTTTTGTATCTATTCTGTACTTTAACCATACAATTGAATAAAAAACATATCATAAAACTTTAATTAAACTTGGAAATACGATTTAAAAAATAGCGTGGATCAGTAAGTGCATTAGCATCAGAAATTGTTAGGTGAAATACAGAAAAGTTTCTACCAAGAAAACCGTTATTTTTTCAGCCATTCTTACCAAGGGGAGGGATGGTTTTTTGTCACTATTCTGTGCTTTCAGCTAACAATTTATTAAAAAAAACAAAAGGTAAATTTTCACATTAGGTCCACCTCCACAATTTTTAACATGGGTAGGTTGGGGGTGTTCATTCCGAAAGCCGTTCTTAACATGGGGAGAATGGTGGTATTTATTTCAAAAGCTGTTTTTAACAGACGAAAGACAGGTAAAAGGTTAAAACACATGGTTAGACATGGGTGTTGTTTATTCTGAAAGCCGTTCTTAATATGAGGAGGTTGGGAGTGTTTATTCATGGCCGCCAATGAATTGTAGTGCATAGTACAGGTCTTTATATCTCAAAAACTACTTGCCTCTGCAAATTTTAAATGAGATTTTCTTATTCAGCATAGTCGAAAATTGTGGAAGTGGACCTAATGTAAAAAAAATACCTCCCCCCTAAAAAAAAAAGATATCGTGAAATTTAAATTTAAGCGTGGTACCAAAAATAAAATTACACAGAAAAATACCCCCTTTGGGTTTGTACTTGCACAAAGACTTGAAAAAGTTGTCAACAAAAACAAATATATAACAAGTAAATATTTTCAAAGGCAAGAGAAGTTACTTTTCTACCTAGTTGGATAATTTTTAGTGTTTTTATTGGGTTTGTACTAACTGTACATAGATTCGAAAAAGTTGTCAAAAAATAAATGTATAACAAATATTATCAAAGGCAAGATATGTTACTTTATTACCAAAATGAATAATTTTTTAGTTTTTTGTTTATTCGGCTCGAAAAACACAGCGTTTACTGCTATATTTGAAAATTACAAATGGCAGCAGACTGTGTTAAACACGTTAAATTTGGGAAAATGAGTTAAAACTATACAAAATACTGTTAAAAACCACCGAATACATGTCTGCCTATGTCACGGTAACATGTATTAAGCGAGTTCCTGGCAGTATTTTGTATAGTTTTTTACTTTTACCTCATTTCCCCAAACTTAATGTGTTCAACAGAGTCTGCCGCCATTTGTATTTTTCAAATATACTGATAAGCACTACATGTTTTTGAACCGATTAAACATTTTACACTAAATAAAAACACTAAAATCTTATCCAGTTAGGTAGAAAAGTAACTTATCTTGCCTTTGATAACATTTACTTGTTATATTTATTTTTCGACGACTTTTTCTTTTCTGTGTTTAATAATGCAAACCCGTTTTATTTACTGCAACGTTTAGTCGGCTCAAAAAACAGTGTTTATCAGTGTATTTAAAAAATACAAATGGTGGCGGACACTGTTGATGAAGTTAAGTTTGGGAAAATGATTGAAAACTAAAAACCTATACAAAATACTGTCAGAAACCCATCAAGTATGTCAGCTTATGTCACGATAACATATAATCAGTGGGTGTCTGACACTGTTTTGTATAGTTATTTAGTTTTAACTGATTTTCCCAAACTTAATGTATTCAACAGTCTGCGACCATTCGTCTTTTTCAAATACATCGATAAACACTGAGTTTTTCGAGCTGATTAAACAGTTTACATTAAATAAAAATACTAAAAAATTATCCAGTTAGGTAGAAACGTAATTTACCTTACGTTTGCTTTCATTTATTCGTTTTTGGACAACTTTTTCGAATCTGTGTATAGTACCCCCCCTCCCGCTCACCCAAATATTAATTAAAAACTCACATAAAAAAAAAACGAAAACTATTTAGCGTTTCAACATTTTAGCAACGTTCGGCTTAACCCACTGAATGTTGATCGAGCTCAAGCCATGATTGACGGTAACTCCCAAGAATCCGGATCCAATTCTGCAAGAGTACCATTTTTTTTTCATTTTCGCCTTTTTATTTTTACCTTTTGGAGTGGATTGCTGTACTAAGAATATAAGAAACATGCATTTTCTCTTTTTACTAGAATTTTCCATTACACCAAATTGAGCCACAGCAACGCATGGCAGGGTACAGCTAGTATATATATATATATATATATATATATATATATATATATATATATATATATATATATATGTATGTATTAGTGTTGGAAAGATTAAGTGGAATCAGGAATCGGAAAAATCAGAAGATTTGGGGGTATCGGAATCGGTATTGTAATTGGTATTGGAATTGGAAAAATTGATGCCTATTTTCTGACTCCAAAACGATTTTTTTGTCTTGTTTTTTATTTTATTTTGTTTAAAATAAAATATTCCATTGCTGGTAATAATGATAAAATAATAAATATTTATTGATTTTAAAATACCAGTAAAGCTAAAATCAATAGATCACTCTCTACAAGTAGATTTTGATGTTTAGTAAAATATCCGCATATTTAATGTGTTTTTACAAAAGTCGAGGAAAATAGCAATCTTATAGCTAAATAATTAGAGATTTGTAAAGAATCGGAATTGGTAATTGGATTGGAATCGTGAATTTAGTACGGAATCGGTAATTGCATCAGAATCAGAATCGGGAAAAATATTGGAATAATTCCATCACTAATATATATATATATATATATATATATATATATATTTTTTTTTTTTTTTTCTCTCGAGTTGTCAACGAAAAACAAAAGCAGAAAAATAACCCTTGCTGGAATTGGAGTGTTGTCATTAATTTCCGCTTTGAGGTCACCTCTAATCATTAAGATATCACTCGTAATACTTTATTCAAACACGGCCTTCACTAACAATAGTTGTTCATTAAAAAAAAATAATAATCGCTCTGTTACAGCATAAAATGCACTAAATATATTTCAGGGGAAAATATTAAGAGAAAAATGTCTAATCTCTGTTCTGTAAAACATAGCTTCGCCCACACAAAGCAAACATATAATTAATAAACTGAAATGGACGAAGGAGGACAGCCTGGACATATCAAAGAGAAATGATAGTTCTGCGTATGTAATTAACAAAGGCCGAAGTAGTTATTATTAGGAAAACAATATATAATACATTGCCCAGTGCAAGGATTGAAATTGCAACGTTCAATTAATCAATCAGAAATCGATGATTTTTATGAATTTATTCATTTGAGTAAGTTTAACCTATTGGAGCCAATTTCGTATGGATGCTTAAAACTATATTTCATTACAAAAGAATTATCAAACCAAAAAAAAATTTTTTTATATATAACAATTAAATCATTTCTCTCCGATAGGCTCATAAGAGTAGTGATAGATGGACAAAAATCGGAGGCCTGCAATATAAATGCTGGAGTCCCTCAGGGGTCAATCCTGGGCCCAACTCTCTTCCTGATCTACATCAATGACCTCCCTAAACATACTTAAATCATTCGTTGACATCTATGCTGATGACACGACCATCTACGGCAACACATCAAAGACTGTAAAGGACGAAGTTCTCTCGGATTCTCTCTCCTCTGATCTCGAGCGCGTGGTTCAGTGGGGGAAGATGTGGCTAGTTACTTTTAATGCATCCAAAACCAAACTCCTATCCTTACATCATCAACGCTCTGATCCCCAGCTGGCATCAATTGTGATGGATGGCTCTCGTCTGGGTGAGGCCCCGTGTTTTGACAAGCTTCTGGGTTTGACCTTTACTCCTGATCTGAAATGGAACACGTACATCATGTCTGTTGCCAAGGTCGCTGGAAAGATGGTGGGATCCTTCTACCGCTCCAGAAGATATCTCACTACTGATGCAATTCTCTATCTATATAAAAGTCAAGTACGGCCAAGGATGGAATACTGTTGCCATATCTGGGCAGGAGCTGCCAAAAACAGCCTATCATGCCTTGACAGAGTACAAAATAGACTTCGTGGTTTAGTGGGGGATGCCCTTTTCTCTACCCTGCAACCCCTCTCCCACAGAAGAGACGTTGCGAGCCTATCCTTGTTTTATCGTTATTTTCATGGCAGATGCTCGTCTGAACTCCAATCCCTGGTCCCCCCTCGCCAATCTTTCACGAAAAACACCCGTCTAGCTGAATCCACTGTGAAAAATTTCCCCCACTCTATATCTGTGCCTAAATCAAAACGCGGATTCCATGAACAAAGCTTCTTTCTTAGAACTGCACGCCTGTGGAACTCTGTTCCGTCTGCCTGCTTCCCTCCGGACTACAACTTGGATGTCTTCAAGTCTAATGTTAACAAATTCCCAATGAACCGCCCCCCTAATTAAACACTTCATCAAATTTCCTCACTAACGTAATGTACTTGCAATAACCCTTATCCCTGAGTGGCTTCCGGGCCTTGATAAGTGGTGATCACTGTGTAAAAAAAAAAACAAAAAAAAAAAAAACAAAACAACGATATGCATTTAAGTGACTTACACCATTGGGTGTAGGTTGTTGAAAGTTAATAGGCAGGCAGAGGAGAGGGCGTTTTTTATCGTTGGTGACGGTAGACTCAGGGGAATGGTGTCTAAATCACAAGGTAAGAGTTTTTCAACAGTGTTGAAATAAATATGTCATTATCTGACCAAATTATCTATAATAAATATAAATATAATATCAGTATGTTTGTAGTGCCATGTCACGCATGGAAAGGGACCCTGCACTCATCCCCGATGGGCTTTCCTGAGGCCACAGTCCTAGTTGAAGAAAGTTTAGCTGATGGTCTACTTGTGTTGCATGTCTGATACTCTGCATAACCTCTTGTTCAGCTCTCCCTTACCTAACTGAAACTCTTTAAAAACATGACAGTACAATAAAAAAAATAAGCTTAAACCAGGTGTAGGGTCAAACAAATCCAACTTGCCTCCTCCCTTGAGGCTTGCATTCACGAACATCCGTGGGCTTAGAACTAATTTAGTTGATGTTGAAGCATTTCTCCTAACAAATACGGCCCTGTCGGTGGGGCATTAGAATATGCCGACTGCCCCCCTGCAGAGGGTAAAAGTCCCTCAATGGGGGTTCTGGATATGACCTTAAACTATATCCAGTGGTGAGGCCCCAGCTTGTGGGCTTTGGGGGAGTGTGGAGCCACCCTTTAATTACCATTGCTCCCAGGTCCACTCTGACCCGGAGTGGTAGTACCTGTTAGGGTCCCAACTATGGGTTAAATAGAAACCGACGTGAAAACAACAAATATACTCTATTAAAACAATTTTTCTTCAAAATCTTTGGATTCGGCATCAAATAACGCGAAAAGGGTTGATATGCCGTAAAACAAAAACAACCAACCTAACAAATACCCCAGATATCTAAGCACTAAGTGAGACTAACTTACACTCCTCCATCCCCTCTAACTACTTTAACATGCCTGGATATCTCCCACTCTGCCGTAAGGATTCTGACAGACATATGCACGAACTTGGGTTCTACATTCGTAACACCCTTCCCTTGACTAGAGAAACAAACATAGAATCGGACGATCAAGCCTTTATGTGCTTTAGACTAATCATGCAACATAACATTAGCTACTTTTATTTTCTCTACCGCTCTCCCTCGACCCAAGACTGCACCATAATAAACAAAGTCTCTGAGAGCATAGACACAGCACTCTCCCTCGACACTAGCGCACAAATACATGTATTCTCTACTTACACAGATTCAGCAGACAGCACAAAACATAGCTTCTCTATATCTCACTCGCTATCACAAATTGTTACATTTCCAACCTGTTTCCCTGACCAGCAAGAACAACACGCATGACTTCTAAATCTGTTTCTGACCACAGTTCCTGATGATTGTATAACAAATGCTAACAGCCCACTCGGGAACGCTGACCATGCAGTGATAATGGTCGAAATCGCCCTAAACTCTAGACCCAAAACTGAAGAGTCAGTGATCAAAACAACGAGATATTATAAAAAGGCTGACTGGGAAGCCCTCAGAGATCTTATCAGAGATGCCCCATGGGCAAACATTTTTTCTCTTCCTGCTGAACAGTGCATAAATGAGACCACTGAATGGTTCAAAACAGCAATTGAAGCATATGTTCCATGCGGAAATTTTATAGCAAGCCCCACTCTCCCCAATGGTTTACTTCTACTTGCGCAACTGCCATTGGTCAAAGGCAGCATGCATACCATAAATTTAACCGACATAAGTCCAGTTCAAACAGACAGAAGTATATAGAAGCTAGAAGTAATGTTAAGAAAGAAATAGCGACAGCTAAGAGAGAATTTACGGAAACCACTAAAAAACGCATCGAAGCACAAAAATTAGGAACTCGAGACTTCTGGAAAATCTACAACAGTGTAGTAAATAATGGACAATCAACAATTTCTCCACTAACCAACAATCACGAGGTTGTTTGCTCAGCAACCGAGAAGGCTAACATGCTTGCCAGTCGGTTTGCCTCAAACTCCACACTGGACCCTTCCAACCACCCCTACCTGACTTTCCTTTGCGGACAGACGCCACACTAGACGATTTGAAAATCACCCTTGATCAGGTGCATGCTATCATAAAAAACCTTGACACTTCAAAAGCATGTGGACCCGATCTCATCCCAGCTGTGCTATTAAAAAGTGCTCAGCCGAAGTAGCTCCAGTTCTCTCCAAACTCTACAATAAATGCCTAAATGAATCTTGTTTTCCGGGCTGTTGGAAAACTGCTTCTATGGTACCAGTATTCAAGAATTCTGGCGAAAGAACTGACCCATCAAATTATCGCTCCATTAGCCTCCTCCCGCTTTTCGCCAAAATATTTGAGACCATAATTAACCATGCTCTAGTCCATCACCTTACAGATGCTAAACTTCTGACTGACAAACAATATGGATTTAGACAAGCCTGTTCCACAGCAGACATCCTCACTAATCTCTAAACGTATATACCATTTACTGGACAAAGTGGGGGAGGGCAGAGCAGTAGCTCTAAATATATCTAAGGCTTTTGACAGGGTATGGCATGAGGGACTCCTCAGGAAAATTAGATCATACAGTAACACTGGTAGAATACTTAACATAATTAAAAAGGGTTAAGGTTTCGAATGAAGCAGATTTCATTTTTTTCCATCATATTTTCCCTTTTGGCATTGGTTTCAACCATTTGTTTGATTAAAAATTCGATAATATGCGTAAACGCGCACTTTCTTAAGTGGTCTTATGATTTTGAACAGGACTATATATATATATATATATATATATATATATATATATCCTTGCTTCATATATTCGACGTTGCCAGGTCGAAAGTATGCCTCATATATATCAGCGATGAGGTCATCTGCTATGACGTCATTGTATACTATGCCATCCTCAATAATGTCGTATATGACGTCATGTATGAAGTCATCTACTATATGGAGTCATATATGACATCATATAAACCTATCACGTCATCATATGTCACCATCTGCTATAATACAATATATATATACGAGAAAAAAACACAGGAATGCGGCTTTAGTTGCGGCCACCGCTTCCGTAGTCATGGGGTAGAACTGCCGACTGTCATCACGACGGTTCTAGGTTCGATCCTCGGCTTGGGATAGGTGTTAGTCTAGCGGCACTGATGAGTTGTGAAACAACGAAACAGGACTGTATGTCGATGACTAAAATATATTATATATATATATATATATATATATATATATATATATATATATATATTTCTATGTGTTTTAGATATGAGTGAACCCAATTACACATACATACACACACGCATTAAATAATCTATTAGAATATTAAATTATGTTGTTTGACAAGCTAAGTAATTATAAAGTTTTATCTCCTATATAATAAAATGATATCAGAAGTTCCCCTCTGGATCAAAGTATCATAGGTTTGCAACAACAGATACCACATACTAATTCATTACGTTTAGCCTAATAGCCACCATCTTATATAGCTTTCGAACACCATTTTATACACATTCAGCCGTGATATTAAAATACTACATTGCATCGTACCAGCCATACCATCACAATCGCAACATCTTTAGAAGAAGAAGAAGTTTCTATTTTTCTCTCTAAATATTTAGTTCTACCATTACTACCAGTTGTCACCGGATCAAATTCTACACTTTTCACAGATTCTGTGCTTTCATCACCGTAAATACATAGACCTAACATAATCTTCATAGTTTCTGATTCATAAATAATAATGCCTCCCTCCCCAAACTCCATCCATTATGATTGGCTGAGCTCTGATAATTCTCATATTCTGGAATACAATTCTATCCTTTATAAATGAACCGTTACTAAAATTACAATATGGTGTCACTAAGAGACATATTACTTTGCATAGCATCAAGTTCGTTTCATGCTTAGGTAATTACTGTCGTGTGTGTGTGTGTGTGTGTGTGTGTGTTGCACTTCACAATTCGCTGACTGTATGCTATAAATAAGTATTGAGAACCTAAACAAAAACACATGCATCGATTCTTATGGTTCTTATTAGATTCCATGCATGCATGTGTTTGTGTGCGTGTGTTAAAAAAACAAACCTTTGTTGTTAAAACAATTGCAAAAAAATATTAACTGTATATAAACATTACAGAATGCAACTTTTAGTGAAATAAATAAATATATATATACCCAGTAAACTTAGAGTACATTTTTATTTTTTAAAATTTTATTCCTATTTAAACAAACTGAGCCACAGCAACGCGTGCCAAGGTACAGCTAGTTTAATATATATCTGAATGCTAAAAGATTGGCCAACTATTCGTTCCTTGGAGATAAAAGTCGATGAAAATTTGGCAGAGTCAAGAAAACTTGTGAAGAAAAGAAAAGCAATCGAACTTCAATTGATATTGATGTTCGATTAAAAAAATCACATGCGAGTAAAATTAAAAGACGAACAGCTATAACAAGATTATCTGAAACGACTCGGAGACTTAATGAATATATATATATATATATATATATATATATATATATATATAAGGACTGTGTCTGTGTGAGTTCGTTCCCTATGAACTCGAAAATGGCTGGGCCGATTTTTATGAAATTCCACACAAAAGTACTTTATATGCCTGGCAGTGTTCTTAAATAGGTTTTGCATTGTAATATTTTCACTAATTTCGATTATCAATAATTGAAATAATCTGATGAAAGAAGGGACAGGCAATTTTGACCAATGTTAACATTACAAGTGCATTTGAGAAGTTTTTAGCACACAAGCCGAAAAACCTGACATATAAAATCAACAGAAAGTTCTTTGATATGACAACTGCGTTGTAGACTACAATGTATTGTGGACTAAGTCACTGTGAGAGGCATGTGAAGCTTTCTCCTGGTGCACCGGTATGGGTCCTCAACTGGAGCAGGCAATCAATCACTTTGATTGGAGAATGGGTGATTTCACCGATATCGATGTCAATAAAAATATGGGAGTGTAAAATATTCGTTGATCATCATTCGATCCCGGGCAAAGTCGGGTCCCCCTACTAGCATATATATATATATATATATATATATATATATATATATATATATAGTAGAAATGGTAATTAATAAAAACTGAAGAAAGTGCTCAATACTGCTGTAGAGCAAATATGCATTTTATTTTTTATTACCGTATCTTTCTGTTAAGTTACATTATTGTTTCAGCTACCCGCCCGTTTTTTGGCCGGCTGTAGCTTCCTCAGACTTTTACAGAAATGTTCGTTGTTATGGGGTGAAAAAGTTAAAGGTATTCAAGAGGGAAAACTCGTGAATTAAAACGAAGTTATTAGGAATGCTCAATAAAAAGAGCTGGGTATAATATTTTTATTTATATAGGCAAATATTACATAGTCGCTACACTGAACATGCTAATGTTTCAGACAATTGGTCGGTAAAGACCAAAAGTCCTTGTCAGTTTTCATTTATGCTTCTTGTATTAAGCTCTATTTCCTATGGTCGTCGTATCAAGCTTTTTTTTTTAAAATTTGGGTGGGATAAATATAAGCATTAATACTTATATCAGATTGAAGTTTACATTTGCCTTTGTCTAGTAAGTTTATCGCTGCGTAATTGATATATATATATATATATATATATATATATATATATATATATATATATATATATATATATATATATATATACTAGCAAAAGTACCCGTCGTTGACTGGATTCAAAAACAGCCTACAGAAAATGGACTGTGATTTATGAAAGTATGATAGGTTATGAAAAGGAAGGGTTGTAAAGAGATAGCTTCGAATTTGGGGGTATCAAAACCAAAGCAAAATATGATGAAAGTAAAAATAAAATAGATAAACTCCATAATTTATTATACCATACCTGTTCACACTGAAACACTTATTACAATATTCTGTAGATCTATATTAAAAACCTTGTTAAACTTTGTGACATATTTCCATTCTATGGAGGTCAGGCACGAACGAACACCCCATAATTTTATTATACCATATTTCTTCAAACTGAAACATAATTATCAAAGTATACTTACGCAAATAGATATGAAAAGTCTTTATTAAAGTTTGTGCCTATTTCCATTCTATGGAGGCCAGGCGCGAACGCAGACTCCACAATTTTATTATACCATCCCTATTTAAGTTAAAACATACTTATCAAAGTATTCTTATGTACATCTATATCAAAAACACTTGTAAACGTTTTTTTTTAATTTTAAATTTTTTTTTTCTATACTTTTTGGACCAGGCACGAACGCAGACACCTCAATTTTAATGAACCACCGTTCTGCCAGATCGAACATACCCATTCCTGTGTCTCAATACATCTTCTATCATTATATTTGATCAAGTTTTTAAAATAGTCAAACATTTAGGAGCCTATTCGTGACCAGACACACACACACACACACACACACACATCTTTATATTATATATATATATATATATATATATATATATATATATATATATATATATATATATTTATAATATAAAGCTATGTGTGTGTGTGTGTGTGTGTGTGTGTAAAATCAAGAATCAAAATGGATTAATTAAACCCCTTCCTCACGACGGGAACATTTTTGAAATTTTGATCTGTACTGGTGTATTTTATTTAAAGTCTATACATTATAGTGTCTGTTTAGTGTACCAAGGTTTTATCGGTGTGGATAAGCCGTTTTCTGGAGTAAAAACTCTCTTGCTAGACTGAATCCTCAACTGGAAGACTCAGAGTAAAATAGTAAAAATGCAACTCTGGCCACATTTATGTTGCCCTATAACAGATAATTGCGTTCGTAAAAAGTTGTTAGTTGTTATTACATTTTATGATGGATTTTTTCTTGTTTTTTTATTATTTATTTTATGTAGAACCTGTAGACCAAACGATCGAACACTTTAAAGACTTTTCTCCTAAGCTGAGCACATTTTTCGATTTTTAATGCATTTACTTTTATAGTGAAAAAGGAAACAAAAAGAATAAGACCATTATTTCTTCGTCATAAACGCACCACATATTTTGAAATTTAACTTCAGTATATTTTTCTTCAAATCGATCATGTCGAAAAAGTTTGTGAATATTAAACACAAAATTCGATGATCATATAAAGTAACTTTTTGGTGTTTCTTGTTTCTATTCTTCGTTATTAATTTTATAACTATTAGGCACACATAAATGAGGCCTTCCAAAAGTAATGCCTCCTATTTTTATTCCGCCCGAATAAATCAGAGGGGGTTGCAAATTGCATTGTTATAATGACCGAACTTATGCATTCATGACCGGAATATTTCATCTCTTTGTTGCAGATATTGGCGGTGTGAGACTAAGAAAGAAACCCACTGTCATGTACGTGCGTCAAAAGCAGAGATGCATCATTGAATTTCTGACACGAGTGCATTAAAAATAGTGATGTCTATGCAAATAAATAAATTCTCGACCACAAAAGGTTGTCCGTTTTAATGGTACTATTCCCATCTTCGTATCTCTTCAACTTTTGAGTTAAAAAATAGGAGGCTTTACTTTTTAAACGACTCTCATATGAGAAAGCGCGCTCTGGACTCAATAAGACCATCGATACAGTTCACAATGGAGAAAGAAAAAGATAACCAACTGGCCTTCCTTGATATACTCATATCACGCACAGAGCATGGGTTTAAGACATCCATATATCGCAAGCCTACCTTCACCGGACAATACTTTAACTTCAACTCCCATCACCCATACAGTATCAAACATGGAACCGCACGCTGCCTACAACATTGAGCAGAGACAATAAGTAACGACACCATTACATACCACCAAGAAATGGCCAGGTTGAAGAATACCCTCCATCGTAACAACTACCCCGATAGCGTACTATCCACCAGACGTGTTAATAGTATAAGAGAGGAGAATGAAACCCCAAAACCACCAATGGTCTGCCTACCATACATACGAGACATCTCCGAAAAGATTCAGAGAATATTTGCCCCCTACAAGATCAGGACGGTATTCAAGAGCGAGTCAACATTCAGACGACACCTGGTACGAGTGAAGCCCCGCATGGAGGAGAACATGACCAAGAACTGCATATACTCCATCCCATGCAGTTGCAGAAAGGTTTACAAGGGTGAAACATGCTGCCCTCTCAAAGTAAGGGTGGAAGAACACCGAAAAGCGGTAACTAAAGGGGAGACGGAAAAATCGGGTATAGCCAACCATGTCTGAATGGAGAGGGGGGACCATCGCCCCCTATGGGATGAAGTAAAAATAATAAACAGAGACCCACTGGAAAGTGAGAAAACTTAAAGAAACAGCTCACATGCTCGGACATAACAACTTACTGAGCAAACCAAGCGTAGAGCTGAATACAATTTGGACACCTCTGATAGAGAGAGAAAACCTTGAATAACAACATAGGTTTAACATTAACAAAAAACAACTAAGAATTGTCCTAGTGACATATGGCCGAGTGGTCCTAGACGTTGTATCAAAGTTTACAGTTACCCAAAGTTGCTTCGTTCAATCCTGAACGAAGGCATGAAAAGTAACATTCAAAACAGAGGAGCAGCAACTATGTCCCAGAGCCTAGCTGGAGTCCTAACAAACGGCTCCCCAGTTCGATACAAAACACCTGATGAAGGCCGGAGGGCAAAACGGCCGAAACGTTGTGACTATAACAACCAAGATGAGGAAGTCAGTCCGACAATCTCAATAAATGAAAACACCTCATCTAAAGAAATACAGACAATTAATATATATATATATATAGATAGAAGAGAGAGAGAGAGAGAGAGAGAGAGAGAGAGAGAGAGAGAGAGAGAGAGAGAGACTCCCATCCCCTTCCCTTTTACCGCTTAATGTTTGTCTTCATAGATAAATAGACATTTAATGTACACGCTAAGAAAATGGCCGCCAATGTAGCAGAGAAACTTCAAAGGCATTTTTCAGTCTTGTGATTCGATGCGGAAAAAGCTGTATTCGCTTCAGTGCATCCTCAATCTGGTACGCACTTGATATCGATGTTCGACTTGCTCTCGTCGCTAATTGATGCATATACATGTGTATATATGTACACACGATGTAAGTTTTACTGCACGCGTAACAATCTATTGGGCACCTGCCATAAAGAAAGAAGTAACAATTGATAAGTTAATCTTACTCTTGTCGAAAGTTGGTTCCGTTGTTCCAGAACGACCCACAATGGCGAAAGATATTTTTTTTTCCCCAAAATAATGCATGCACAAGCAATATGGTGTTGATTTGTTTGTTTACGGCATATCAACCCGCTTGTGTTATTCAAAAGTGAAACAATACCTACTAGTATTTTTTGTTGACAGTGGGACAGAAATCAAAGAGAATCTTAATCAACTCCATCTTTTTCATCTGAAAATGAATACTGTTTCTTTTTCTTCTTTTTCCTTTCCTCATAATAAATTCCTGTGCGGGACAATAAAAATTCCTTAATTCATGCTTATCTACTTTACAGCATAATTTCTGGCAATTACGCGTCGGCATCTTCGAGCAGGTAATGTAACCAACTGGAAGATGCTGAATCAATCAGCTGTAAGAAGACAAGTTTTAATAAAAACGCGACATTCATTAAATAAAGAAGAAAAAATATTTAACCAAAAATTAATTTCAACACGCTATGTTAACGTGCAATCTCTCCTTACCTCATGTTAAGAATGGTTTTCTATTTGGAAAGCCATTCTTAACATAGAAAAGAGAGCGTGGCAAATGTCGCGATTTCATTTAATCGTCTGGCATTCTTTGCCTTGACATCTTTCGGTTGCTTATTTAACTTGCCGGAAAATGCCGACGCAAAGTTACCGGAGATTGGGTCGTAAACTTGATAAGTACCTTCTATTGTGGATTATTCATTGGCTAGCTTGGCATATTTATTTCATGGGACACTTGTAAGACCCGTGTCCTGGCGTTTCCCGGGAAATTTAAAGAAATCAAGAATCGAAAACCTCAGCACTAAAGTGACCGGAAAGGATTGGAAAATATCGTTGCACTAAAAATGCTATGCATTTATCCACCCGTATAGAAAAGTTTTTCGTGAATAGAACTGCAAGATGAAAAATAATCATTGGATAATAAAAACAAACAAATGAATTGTTAATCAATAAGAGTTCTTTTTGCAAATTAGTTAGACGGCGATCGCATGTGCAAAAAGCTGTTATTTGTCTACCGTGAATAGAAAGTTGACCTTATTAATCTAAATTAGCGAAACTAGTGACAAGGGTTACACGTTTTGACGAGGTTTCTGGGATTGGATCTGTTTCTAATCACGATCTAGTCGTTTACTTTAAGCATCAGCTTAAAGTGAAGATCAGATGCCGTGGGAAAAGATTATGGTGCGTGTGTAGATTAGTGATCTTTCGAACCAATGCATAATTGTGAGTGCTTTTTTTTTTTTAAAATACGTCTAGCACATTTTCTATTGGATAATTTTTCTAATTTTTTGTATTTATATTAATTTCGACATGACAAGTAAGTACGTAATAATGTTTTCACATGAAATGCGCTGGATTAAAGGATCACATTAAATCTCCAAATTTCAAGCTAAACCAATGGTCTCTACTTAATTGTCATATTACAGCAATGAATATATCCAAAAATTAAAAAAAAAAAAACAAAAAAAAAAAAAAACGATAAGGTAGAAAAAAATTATTAATGAAAACATTTTCTGTCGAAAATTAGTGAAAATAAAATGTCTGGCTAAAAAAAACAAAAAAACACCCGAGAGTTCCAAAGACATTAAAAAGAGTGTAACTAATGTCAGTTAAAAATTTTATTTTAGATTAGTGATCATTCTATTTCAGGTAAAGACATTATTACGTACTTACGTGTCATGTCGAAATTAATATAAATACAAAAAATTAGAAAAATTATCCAATTATTATTATAAATTCCAAATATCACAGAAAATGATCCACTATAAAAATAATTACAAGTAAAAATAGTTTTTTTTATTGAATTATCAAGTTTTATCATGTTTTAAAGTAGACTAGTTGAGTAACCAATCCAGTATGACAAACTGACTTATCTCCCTTAACTCAAATTGAATTATATTAGGAGACCACCAATATCAGAACGTAATTGTGGGTGCATTTTTTTAGCTGTTAAAAATACATCTAGTACATTCCTACTGGTTAATTTTTCGTAAATTTTCTATTGATATTACTTTCAACATGTCACACAAGTACGTAATAATTTTTTCGTAAATTTTCTATTGATATTACTTTCAACATGGCACACAAGTACGTAATAATTTTTTCGTAAATTTTCTATTGATATTACTTTCAACATGGCACACAAGTACGTAATAATTTTTTCGTAAATTTTCTATTGATATTACTTTCAACATGGCACACAAGTACGTAATAATTTTTTCGTAAATTTTCTATTGATATTACTTTCAACATGGCACACAAGTACGTAATAATTTTTTCGTAAATTTTCTATTGATATTACTTTCAACATGGCACACAAGTACGTAATAATTTTTCGTAAATTTTCTATTGATATTACTTTCAACATGGCACACAAGTACGTAATAATTTTTTCGTAAATTTTCTATTGATATTACTTTCAACATGGCACACAAGTACGTAATAATTTTTTCGTAAATTTTCTATTGATATTACTTTCAACATGGCACACAAGTACGTAATAATTTTTCGTAAATTTTCTATTGATATTACTTTCAACATGGCACACAAGTACGTAATAATTTTTTCGTAAATTTTCTATTGATATTACTTTCAACATGGCACACAAGTACGTAATAATTTTTTCGTAAATTTTCTATTGATATTACTTTCAACATGGCACACAAGTACGTAATAATTTTTCGTAAATTTTCTATTGATATTACTTTCAACATGGCACACAAGTACGTAATAATTTTTTCGTAAATTTTCTATTGATATTACTTTCAACATGGCACACAAGTACGTAATAATTTTTTCGTAAATTTTCTATTGATATTACTTTCAACATGGCACACAAGTACGTAATAATTTTTCGTAAATTTTCTATTGATATTACTTTCAACATGGCACACAAGTACGTAATAATTTTTTCGTAAATTTTCTATTGATATTACTTTCAACATGGCACACAAGTACGTAATAATTTTTCGTAAATTTTCTATTGATATTACTTTCAACATGGCACACAAGTACGTAATAATTTTTTCGTAAATTTTCTATTGATATTACTTTCAACATGGCACACAAGTACGTAATAATTTTTTCGTAAATTTTCTATTGATATTACTTTCAACATGGCACGCAAGTATGTAATAATTTTTTTTCAGCTGCAGTGTGCTGGATTAAAAGATCACATTAAATCCCCCCAAAATTTTCCACAGAAACAACTGCAGATTCCTATAATAATGTCAAGACTAGCATAAATTCTTGGACGCATACTAATCCAGTGACTGCAAGAGACAAACTGACTTAAAAGCGAAGGAATTTTATAACGAAGAATTCGGAATTAAGAGTTTTTCTTCATTATAGTTTTAAATGTAGAAAAAATACCAAGACACACACATACTATCTATATAATTATAAACCTCAAATGACCTTGTAACGATGTATGTAACCCACTTTCCGGTTTATGACATCCGGTTGCGCATGCTCGCATAAACATTAACCCATAACAACGTAAACAAATAAACACAAATCGCTTCTTTTGCAGATTTTGACCTGCGCACTGAAATATTAACGTTATTATTTCGAAATTATTATCTAACATGGGAAGAGTAGGGTTTAAAATAACTTAAACGTAATACAGAAATGAACGATGTAAAAAAAAGAAGACAGTATAAACAATTGTTTATTTGGATAATTTAAACGCGAAAAAAACAAAACAAAAGAACAGTTGGGATGCTGAAATATTAACGTTATTATTTCGACATTATTATTTAACCTGTGAAGAGTGGGGTTTAAAATAACTTAAACGTAATACAGAAATGAACAATGTAATAAAAAAAAAGGCAGATATATCAAAACTTGAATTTAACTATAATAAGTATTATGGTATCTGTTCAGTGCACATTTACCTATAAGTATGGCCAACCACTTATAATTCGGTAACTGCAATTTTTTTTTTCAAAAATAATCAATTATAATAAACAGAACGACTCATAGAAATCTATCTATATTCTTTTTTCATTTTAATATACTTTCATAGAAATGTTTCTGTTATGTCAAAAAAAAAAAACTATTTTCTTTACGTCACAAGTGTCACTGTCACGCTCATACATGAATTCCATACTAATATAACATACTGACCCAACGGATTACGGGTAGTCTTGTCTAGTATATATATATATATATATATATACATGCATATATACATACACATACATACATATATACATACACATACATACATATATATATATATATATATATATATATATATATATATATATATATACATTCATATATACATACACATACATACATACATACATACATAATGTAATTGAAAAATCATGCTTGGAAATGTTCAAATTGATGACCATTTATTGTCCAATCAATTAAAGTGTAAGTACATCATATATATATATATATATATATATATATATATATATATATATATATATATATATATATATATATATATATATATATATATAAATGGATGGGAAGATGCCAATTTGTCTGTCGTTTGTCTTAGCATGAATTAAGGAATTTTTATTGTCCCGCACAGGAATTTATTATGAGGAAAGGAAAAAAAGAAGAAAAAGAAACAGTATTCATTTTCAGATGAAAAAGATGGAGTTGATTAAGATTCTCTTTGATTTCTGTCCCACTGTCAAAAAAACGGGACCACTAAAAAAGATGGCATGCATAAATTTACATTTTATTACACATGTCGAGGGAGAGGGGGGGGTAAGGTTTTGAATGACTCAACTGTCTGGGTCACCATTTTGTGATGAATTGCCCCTGAATATTGATTAGTCAGGCTAATCTGGTCCTTTATCTTAGATAAATAGAGATTTTGTCTATTTATCCGCCAATCAAAATTTTTATGTTACTTACATTTTTTCAAATGTAATAAATATATTGCGGAATTTGTTGAAATAGCAGAATTCTTAACTACTTTTAGAAAAAAATTGAGTGCAATTACACTATAATAGTGAAATTCGAAATTTTTTTAATTGAATTTCAAGCCAAACCAATGGTTTCTAATTAATTGTCATGTTACAGTAATGAATATATCCAGAAATTACGAAAAACGATAAAGTAGAAAAAATTATTAACGAAAACATTTTCTGTCGAAAATTAGTGAAAATAAAATGTTTGACTAAAAAAAAAGAAAGAAAAACAAACACTGTAAAGTTCCAAAGACGTAAAAAAGAGTGTAACTATTGCCCCCCCCACTTTTAAAAAAATAAATTGTGCGTTTTGCCTTATTTTTAACATAACTGAATTAATTCCCTTTGTTATTATGTCACATGTTCCCAAAGAAATATGGCAATTTTTTTTTACAATAAAGATCGAAAACTCGTGTTTTTTTAAAATATTTTTTTTAAAATAATGCGGTAATATTTAAGTACTTTAGGCATGCGAACTAAGTAGATGTCATAGCTTTTAGTTGAAATTGACACAACACGTCTGTAACACCATTTTCTTTTACAATCGATTTTTTCATTTTCTAAATTTCAGTATTATACTGTAGTTGCACCAAAAATTGCATTATTTATTTATTTATTTATTTTACATTTTTTCAACCCAAACAAGGCATATTGCCATTTGGAACGTAAGGAGCTACTATTTGAGATAGCTGGGAGTTGAGCAGCAATATGTCTGTTAATATTACATTTAAACTTCTGTAGATTAGTACAGTAAGGGAGGCAGGAAACATGGATGGAATTCCAAAGTCTAGCTGTCCAAGGGAAGAAACTATTAGAGTAGAAGGCTTTCCGGTACCTAGGAATCTCAACAGTGCAGGAGGTGGGATTTTGCTGCTTGCCAGATTAATCGAGATTATGTATGTTAAGGGAGCACATTCCATAAAAGTGCTTGTAAAACAAGTACAGCAGTTCCCACACTGACATCAAACTGTGCACTTATTGTCTCTATGGACACATAACGGTTTTATCCATGAAATTCTTTATTTGGCCAATCATCTCTGGTGTTCTGACTTCTTTGCTCTTCCTACACCTCTCATTATTCTTTGCAGTCTCCCTGCTTTTCTTGAATCTCTTATGCCACTCAAAAACTGATGCTCGATACATGCAAGATGGTTCAAAGCAGTCTTAAGCATATACAAATACATTTCTGTGGCATTTTTTCCGAGTTTAATACAGAATTTTTTTGCATATCGTTCTTATAAAGTGTCCTCATATTCAGATTGCATTTTTTAAATTCACCAGCTGTGACAATCAGATTTTAGTAGGGTGTATTATAATTCCTGCTGTAGCTGTTCATTTGAAGCCGAAATCATAAAAATTGATCAGTCATCTCATAAGAGAATGACATACTGAATTTTCAAGAGTCTATGACAATTTTAAATGCCTATACAAAAAAAAAAGTCTGGAAACTTATTGAAAGGACCTCGTATAATCTCTGAAGACAATGGATATATGTAAATGATACTTGTTAACTTGATATTCCCTAGAAACTTCCTTCTACAAAAGAAGTTGGGTTCAACCGCCTGGGATGAATGCTACTTAAAGGAACAATAAAGAAAAGGGAGTATTATAACATCACAATGTATTCTGAAATATTTAAACTTTTTGAATAAAAGTGGGTGTTTTGACTATTGAATTTCTGTTTTAGTTGCATGAAACGTCGACACTGTCCAATCTGTTTAAACTTTCACTTCTCTTTCTAATGTACAATGTTCCAGCGTTGACCAAACGGGTCACGGGTCACCAAGTGTAATATTAAAACTTTGATAACCTTTCTTGCTTGGTTATTTTCAAATAGAATATTTCAGATAGAAAGATAAGGTATTTAGTTCTCTCCCACTGCAAGAACTGTGACACCAGAGTCAGAAAGTGTGATTGGGAAGTCAGCGCTCCCGAGGAGGGGCACTCTTCATCTACAAAAAGTACCTGGGCATCCTCGTCAGCATTCCCAAACGAGGGCGCCTCAGGAGATTAGCAATATACTAACCCCTTTCTCAATGAGAGAAGGCAAAGCCTGGGAGGATAGACCTTCTAGAACTACACAGAACTAGTATTACGCCAACACTCAACAGGGACCAGATGAAAAGTGGTTAGGAGGCGAGAATAGAAGAGAGAGTAGTGGTGTGAGTGATTATCTCCCAGTTGCTCCCAACAAACTCACTGATCATCATCCACGATTCCCAAAGGGCTTGAATGGGATGCAGGCTGGAATCCCCCCCCCTAAAAAAAAACAAAAAACGGCAAATAAAGAACATACAGGGTGTAACGAAAAGACATGATTCCATTTCCGTTTGATAAAAACCGGATTTTGTTTTTGCAGACCATCTACTAGTTGACTAGTTGTGTACAAATCCCAAGAGCAATAGAAGCCCTCTATCATATCTGACAGTGACACATTGTTCAAGGGTCCAGATTGGAGATGCACCACTGTACAATGCATGTTCTCTACTGATACAAGTTATGACCACAGGACCATTGCCAACACCCTCAAAATGCAAATCCGGATGGTTTAACACTGGAGGGCACAGCTCAACACATTGGACAATCCACAGTTATGGTCTTTGGTGTGGTTTCAAGAGAGGGCCTAATCATACCACCTCACATCTTCGAAGTCGGCTTGAAAGTCAACACCAAAGTGTACCTGGATGTGCTGAAGAGTGTGGTGATCCCCTGGTGCAATCAGGTGGCCACTGGCAGACCATGGATGTGGCAGTAGGACTCGGCGCCAGCCCACAAGTCCAAAAGACCTAGGCTTGGCTTCAGAAGGAGTGCTACGACTTTGTACTCTTCTCTCACTAGCCCCCTGCTCCCCTGATCTGAACCCACTAGACTACTTTGTTTAGTCATACGTCGAGAACATCACTAACATGACCTCCCACAACACCGAAACAAGCCTGATTGCTGGAATCCGCCAAGTATTTGCTGAGCTCCTCCTGGTGCTTGTGGAAAAGGCATTCTACCAATTCCAGACCCGTATTGAGGCGGCGATTGAGGCTGAAATGCGATTACATTGAATAGATGTCAGCTTTAATACATAATCAAGTTATTTGAATTAATATTTTTCAATAAAAGTTTTAAATTAAAGCTGTAGTGTTGTTTTCTATAGGGGGACAATTTTTTATCATTCTACCCTGTAAATGTTAGATATGGAGCCAGGGTGATGCTGATAAAATTAGAGGTGTGCACATATGCACTTTCCAGATGGATTTTTGATCTATATTCTTGTGTCCCATAAAAATGACCGGAATTGTAATTATCACCAAAAAACAAAGCAATGTTTACATTCCAAGTTGGTAAGTTACGAATTGCGCAATGCAAAATAAAACAGAACAACGTAATATTTTTAATATTACATTTCAGGAATGTGGGTTGATGTCTATATATATTAGACAGTTGACATAAACAACAAGAGAGAGAGCGAGAAAGAAGAGAAGGTCGACAGCTATCGAGGATGATTGACATTTTCTCAGCCGTCACTGCCACACACTAACCAACCCCTACAACTATCCGTCTCTTTCTTTGTCAATGGGCAAATGCTTATTTGTAAATAAAACTCATATGTTAATAAATTCGTTTCTCTGTTGATTTTGAGAATAAGGAGAAAAAAATTGTCAGGTGTATATATAATTTTGGCAAGCATTTGAAAAATGCAATAACGCAACATAAGTACTGTATCACCGAATTTGCTTATATGTTCGGATGATGAAAATAGGAATATTTGTCAATAATAGCATTTAATATTTTCCATTTTTAGACAATAGGCAACTCTCGAAATCAATGTTTAGCCCCTCAAATGTTTGAGTGGCTCAATTTAAAAAATAAATTTTATTCATTCCAAATAAGGCACAATGTCACTGAAAAGTAAGGGACTACTGTGAATTAGGGATCATACCTAGAGGGACATCCTAAGTAGGAAGTTGAACAAAAAGATATTTCTTAACATTACATTTAAATTTCTCCAAGTTAGTCAACCAAGGAAGCAGTGAACAAGGATCGAATTCCAAACTCCAACAGGTCAAGAGCAGAAACTATTAGAGTAAAAATAGCTTTTTGGCATTTAGGGCCAGTGAAGGGGTGGGATTTTGCCGCTTGTCAGATTGGTTGCTGGTATTTATGTCAAAGGGGATCAGCATCAGTTTTAGATGTGAAGGATTGTGATTTACGTTCTGCATATACTCTACATGATTTTATAATTTTTTTTTTTTTTAGATAAGCGGACATGATCGGCGCGAGTCTGTTGCATGCAGAACTATAAACTCTCAGATTTCCAACGTTAGGTTGGCGGCGTATGACTGTGTGAATTAGTTACCATTTTCAGCATTTGAGAAAGCGTCATAAAAAGGAGTGTTATTGTGATCGTCGTGAAGCAAATGAGAAAGGTTGCGTCTGGTTATCTCGTTGCAAGAATTGGATGTTTTGCTAAACTTTAAATACAATTTGAGAGTCGAGTTTTTTGTATGCGTTTCTGACTTTCACTATAGCAGTCACATGATTATAGGTACAAGATTAGAAGAAGACACAGAAAATTTGACTGCTACATTATCACTACAGCCAACTTTTACAATTGGACGTCACCACCCAATGAACCAACTACTTACATATAAGAGAGACAACCAAGTGTTTCTGTATAAAGGCTCTTATTTTGTTACATTGATGCAAAGATGAGGGAAGAAACATAAACTTTGACTGCTACATCACCACTACAGTCACTTTTACAACTGGACGTCACTATTTAATGAGCCAACTACTTACATATATAAAAAAACGAACAACTTTTTCTGCATAAAGGCTTTTATTTTGTTACAATAAAGCAAAGATGGGGGAAGACACGTAAACTTTGGCTGATATATCACCACTACGGCCATCTTTACAACTGGACATCATCACTTAATGAAACAACTAATTACATATAAGAGAGACGAACGTCTGTTTATGCATAACATTTTTTTTTTTTTTACATTAATATCCAGATAGAAGAAGAAACAAACTTTGGCTGTTACATCACCACTACGGCCACCTTTACAACTGGATGTCTCTACTCAATGAACCAACTACTTACATATAAGAGAGACGAACGTCTGTTTCTGCATAAAAAGCTTTCATTTTGTTTCTGCATAAAAGGCTTTTATTTTTTTTTTACATTAACATAAAGATGGAGAGAGAAACATAAACTTTGGCTGTTACATCACCACTATGGCCACCTTCACAACTGGATGTCACCATCCAATGTGGACCTAAAGACGCTAGAAAAATGCCCCATCACTCCCACATTACACTTACATCACCAAATACTATTCTCAAATAGACAGTACTTGGCGATGTAGGAGTGATGTGGAATTAATGAAAGATACTAAGTACTTTTAGATTATAAACCCTCTTAGCACAAATTGCGACAAGTCTACTACCTCTAATTGTCACAGAGTGCATTGTACGAGAAACGGAGGTGCGAGCTGCCAGCGCCACAGAGACAGATGTTGTTGAGACAGAGGTTAAAATCGTTGACACCCAGGTGCACCGAAACCGAGACGGTTTTATATAAACAAGACAGCTTGTCGTCAGTCAGAGCAAAAGAACTAACGGCCGAGATACACGCGCCTGACTTATGAGTCGCTCGCACCGTCACCCTCCACCCCCCTCCCCTCTGTCCAACGTCGCACCAAGCTCGCCGATACACACAAACACTAAGTTTAGCATTGTGAAAAAGAAATAAAGACTTTATTTTTCTACAAATTCGTTGCGTCTGTTTTTAAATGGAGTGATGCGAAACGCATCATAATGGCCGACGATACTACATGCAAAACTGGTTTTATTTGCAACATTAGCCACAACAACACAAATATACACAATGAATTCAGCAATAGACTAATATGTACATGAGGAAATGACAATTTTCCATGAGCAGATAATCAACCTCATTCTAAATTCAAGATGGCCACCGTCACAATATGCAAATTAGTCAAATTTTGAAATTTATTTTGATAGTTCTATTGCTACGAATGTCATATCTATTGGTTCGACAAACAATGAAAGATAAAGCTGACAGGGTCATTTTAAAAACAGATGTAAAAATCATTTTTTTTTTTTACATAAATAAATAAATAAAATAAAAATTCAGCACTTAGCGGGTTAAGTTAAGTAAACCCTTATCAATTTTTAGTTTTCTGGGATGTCCATTCGTTCACTATTGAGAGCTAAAGTACACTTAGTACCTTAGTCTAATACTTACTACAATCCTATACCCAACAAAAGATCTCGCTATGACACTGGCCTTGTACCAAACTATGTTAATTCAGTTTTATTTAGCACAATTTGATGGTATTGTTTTTTTTTTGTTTTCTTTTTTTTTTTTAGTTTTTCATGTCTAAACGCAAAATTGCAAAAATACTAATTTCGATAGAACAAGTGAATATAAGTTTATTTTAGGCCATTTTGCCGGCAATCTTTTTTCATAAAAGTATATTTTTGGAACCATTTTTAATTATAGTTTGCGGCTATAATATTTTATGAGCATACCGTTTGTTTTGGCGTGAATATGTTTGGGAATGTTACCATTTTGTAAAGAGGTGTTCTTTTAAAAGCCAGTTCTAATAATATTTGTTTTTATTTTGAACAGGGAAACATCAAAAAGGAAGAAATAAAATAAAATAATAAAAAAAAAAAGGAATGAAAGCGAGTTAACAAAAGCGACTTTGAAATGGTTTTTATCCAATGATTTTTGGCATGGTCGAAAAGTTTATATGAAAAAAGAGAAAAGAAATGCGTCTCAATTCTGAAATTACCTTCAACCTTTTTTTTTATTCAACAGATTATAGTATATTAGGTACCCCCAAACTGTTGTGTACTACGTCATCATTCTAAACAAAAAACGCGACGTCATCAGTTCGTGTGTTTATTGTAATTTCTATAGAAGAGCATTAGCACTATAAAATTTATTTATTTTTTTTTTTACACAGTGGTCACCACTTATCAAGGCCTAAAAGCCACTCAGGGATAAGGGTTATTATTTGCAAGTAACGTTAAGAAAAAAAGGTCGCAAAGAATTCCAAATTTGTACATTAAACGATGAATTTATCAGAAATTTCTGAATAAATAAAATATACAATAAAAAATGAACAATAAAAATGTATAAAAAAATAATATAAGACTTACCTTTTGTAAAGTAAATAGATTTTTAATAACGAACTAGACAGACGATAAAATTAATTTTAACCTGTTCTGTTGATACATGAATCTACAAATGCTTGTCCTTACAGGCTTCCGTATATTTAAAAAAAAAAAAAAAAGCGCAAATTTTGATTTCAACGTCTATCATTTTAAATAATCAAATCGAAACGAATTTTTTTTTTGGTCGATTTTTCTTTGGCAATTCTTATTATCTCAAGAGTCATATATTATATTATATGAATATATTTTTTGGGTTTGTATTACTGTACACATAGATTCGAAAAAGTTGTCAAAAAACAAATATATAACAAATAAATGCTATCAAAAGCAAGATAAGTTACTTTTCTACCAAACTGGATATATTTTTCGTGTTTTCATTCAATGTAACATGTTTATTCAGCTCGAAAAGCATACAGTGTTTACCGATGTATTGGAAAATTCAAAATGGCGGCCGACTCTCTCTTTAACACGGTAAGTTCGGAAAAAGGTGTAATAAATAATAAACTCAACAAAATACTGTTAGAAATTCGCTCAATATGTTTCCGTGACATAAGTTGACATATATTGGGTTTTTTTTTAATAGTATTTTGTCTAGTTTATTATTTATAACACTTTTTCCCTAACTTACCGTGTTAAAGAGAGAGTTGGCCGCCATTTTGAATTTTCCAATACATCGGTAAACACTGTATGCTTTTCGAGCTGAATAAACATGTTAAAGTGAATAAAAACACGAAAATTATATCCAGTTTGGTAGAAAAGTAACTTATCTTGCTTTTGATAACATTTATTTGTTATATATTTGTTTTTTGTCAACTTTTTCGAATCTATGTGTACAGTAATACAAACCCTATTTTTTTATTATTGGAAACCTGTTATATAAAAAAATCGTTTTAAACTTCATATCGCGTAATATTTGAATTTAATATCCTTTAAAGCTTTTTAAAAATAATTATTTTTTTAGAATTCGTTTTTTTTTTTGTTGTACTTCAAATAATTATGTTACCGAGAAAAAAAAATCAAGAAAAAGTGTTCATTTTTTTAAAAACATAATATTAATAATTTTATGTCCAATTTTATTTACAACTTTGAGGTAAGTGAAAAAAAAAAAAAAATAATGGGATTCTATATATATAAACTATTTTTTTTTATTTATTTGATCTTTCCAGCTTTAAAAAATGTTGAAATTTTTATCGACCTATATTTATTTTTTTCAGTTTTTCGTGACATGAAATAGGGGGGGGGGGTTGAACACCTAAAAAAACAAATTCTCTAATATATTTAACGAAACCTACTTTTAATATGTAAGTTTATTTAATAGTGAATAAATATCGAAAATTTCAGGTAAATATGACTATTATTTGATTTTTGCTAGATTTTTAAAACATAGGTGTGTCAACGGCTTAAAACACGTTACTACATACATACATGCGTCGATAACGTAAACACGAATTTTCATTATTTTTGTAAGCTGTAAAAAAAAAAAAATTAGCAGTTTATTTGAAGCTTCTTCTTTTAAATAGTAAAAAAAAGTTAGGATGATAAATTAATTACAGTTACATCGTGTTACATAGAGGGGGGGGAACTGTGGCGCGCGTTGGCGGTACCTATAGTATATATTGATAAGACAAAAAACGTTATTTATTTATTCATTAATTTTTTGCAAAACATAATATATCCATTTTTATTTGCGAAATGACAAAAGAATAGATTGATTAAACATTAAAATAATATATCTTGTCGAAGTCGGGAATATATATATATATATATATATATATATATATATATATATATATATATATATTAAAATGTAATTATCCACTGACACGTGTTTCGTCGTCTACGACTCATCAGAGTGGCTGTATAGAGAGAGAGAGAGACAGACAGACAGACAGACAGACAGACAGACAGACATTGTCAAAGATATATGAGCATATTTGATATCATACTGTTCTCAGAACAAGATCATTTAATGAAAAATACTTTAATGGAATATGTTTTTCTTTTTACGCAGGCATCACTACATTATCAAGGCCAAGAGGCCACTCGAGGATAAGGGTTAAAGAGTGTACAGTAGAAATTGGACAATATTGTAATCATTAGCAATGAAAATTCGGTAAATTTGTTAACTTATATGGAACGGCTCATCAAGAACTTATTTACGTTAGACTTGAACACAACCATATTGTAGTCAGCCGGAAAGCAGGAAAATGGAAGACAATTCCACAGGCGTGCAGTTCTAAGAAAGAAGTTTTATTCATGGAATCTACGTTTAGGTTTAGGCACAGATAAAGAGTGGGGGGGAATTATTGATAGTGTGTACAGCTAGACGAGTGTTTCTTGTGAAAGTTTGGCGAGGGGGGACCATAGACTGAAGCTCAATCGAACACTTTCCATGAAAATAACGATACATTAGAGACAAACTCGCAACGTCTCTTCTGTGAGATAGAGGTTGCAGGGAAGAGAAAAGGACATCTCCTACGAGGCTACGAAGTCTATTTTGAACTCTATCACGGCAGGACAAGTCCTTTCTAGCAGCTCCTGCCCAGATGTGGCAACAGTATTCCATCCTTGGGCGTACCTGGCTCTTATATAGATAGAGAATTGCATCAGCAGTGAGATATCTACTGGATCGATAGAAAGATCCCACCATTTTTCCAGCGGCCTTGGCAACAGATTTGATGTACGTGTTCCATTTAAGATCAGGAGTAACGGTCAAGCCCAGAAGCTTGTCAAAACTTGAGGCCTCCTGAAGACGAGGGCCATTCATTTCAATTGATGCCAGATGTGGATCAGAATGTTGATGATGTAAAAAGAGAAGCTTGGTTTTAGATGCATTAAAAGTAACCAGCCACTCCTTTCCCCATTGTACCACGTGCTCAAGATCAGAGGAGAGAGAATCGGAGAGAACTTGGTCGTTTACTGTCTTAGATGTGCTACCATAAATGGTAGTGTCATCAGCATAAATGTCTACAAATGATGTAAGGATGTGATTTGGAAGATCATTAATGTAGATCAGGAAAAGAGTTGGGCCCAGGATAGACCCCTGAGGGACACCAGCATTAATACTGTGAGCTTCTGATTTTTTCCCCTCAACTACTACTCTTATGAACCTATCAGAAAGAAATGATTTAATAATTGAGAAGACATTTCCAGCTATACCATAGCTAGAGATCTTGTGAAGTAAACCTTTATGCCATACCCTATCAAAGGCTTAGATATGTCAAGAGCAATAGCCCTAGAAAGGTTGCCTCCATCGAGAGATTTGCTAATCCTATGAGATATAACTGTAAGCACATCTTCTGTAGATCTAGCAGAACGAAAACCATATTGCGTGTCACTAAGAAGGTTATTTTTGTTGAGATGGTTGATTACTTCTGTATTTAACACAGATTCCAGTAACTTACTCATGATGCACAGGAGACTTATTGGCCTGTACTGAGAGGGGGGTGAGCAATCACCTGAATTCTTAAATACAGGGCATACTGATGAAATTTTCGAGGATGATGGGAAGCTATTCTCCTTAAGACAACGTTTAAACAGTTTTGTAAGTATGGGGGCTAGTTCTAGTTGAAGTTTTTTGAGTACTATAATTGAAATACCGTCAGGGCCAGTTGCTTTACTAGAATCAAGGTTTTTGATTAGCTTGGCAACATCACGTACAGATATATGTATATCACATAGCATGTTTTCTGATACAGGAGGAAATATTGGGAGTGGTGGCCTTGGTCGCAAAGGGTAGAATTAGCTGCAAAGTTTTTGGCAAAGAGTTTGACTTTGTCTGATGCTGATGAGATTACCTCAGGTCCATTGATGATAGTTGGGATAGAGCACACGCTTCTGTTCAGAATTCTGTTTGCTATTTTCCGAAACTGGTGGGAACCAAGCTGCTGCTCAGCTACTTTGGACTTGACGGATTGAGCATACAACTCTCTTGCGTTCTTTATTACTTTCTTACAATGGTTGCTGGCAGTCCTGAAAGCGGCTTTAGTTTCCATACATCTATTACGTTGGAAGCAGTGGAAAAAGTGATTTATGTACGCAATGGCAGCAGCACATTCTGGAGAGAACCATGGCTGGTTGTTAGGTTTTTCCTGGAACTTTTTTGAGGGTATGAAACGGTCTATACCTGCAATTAACCATTCCGTCAGGTCTGATACTATAGAGGACACATTCTTTTTAAACATGGAACGCAGAGGTAGATCCCATATAAATGTACGGAAGCTATCCCAGTCAGATATACTGTACGATGGAGAGGTACGTCTGGGGACTTATTACATTTCATTTGAACACATCGCACTTGTGCACTCCCCCTCTCTTGATTATATTCCCGACTAACCTGACAACTATCAAAATCCCTCATTGAGGTCTCTAGATGCTGGAAAACCTTCTACTCTTATAGTTTTTTTACTTTCAGACTACTAGACTTTAGAATTCCCTCCCGGTTTCCTGCTTCCTTGACTGTACTGCAAAAGTTTGAATGTAATATGAACAGACATCTTGCTGCTCAACTCCCCATTATAATCTTACTGTCTGAGTAATAAATGTATGTAATCTTTAATTATATAAAGAAAAATGCAACTATCACCCAATTATTAAAACTAGCTAACTTACCCACATGGTCAGTTACAATATACTTTTTTTCTGTCCTGTCTTGCGTCATCCATGAATTGATTGTGTAACTATGTTTTATTTTATGATAAATTGTATATGTGGCATACCAAACCTGCATATAGTTCATGGTATTCCATTAATGGAACAATTATGACTTCCATTGTTAAACATGAATGAGCATCTGTTGTCTGTCAGTAATGCAGTTAATGTGACACAAGCGTGAACCAACTTGCTTGTGTTCAAGTTAAGTGCAAAGGGGTTAAAAAAGTTAAGACTGACAGACTTCAAACTCGCTAACTTAGGTTGACGGACGTGTTGCATCAGTGTGCTAACAGGTGTCACAAACCAGATCAGTGCATGTTGAGTGCAAGTTGTGTTTTTTTTACATGGAGGTCACCACTTATCAAGGTCCGGAAGCCACTCGGGCATAAGGGTTATTGCGTGTACAGTAATCAACGGGATAGTATCGTAGTAATTGTTAGTATTGGAGATTTGATAAAGTGTCTTACTTAAGGGGGCGATTCATCAGGAATTTGTTTATGTTGGACTTGAAGACATCCAAGTTGTAGTCAGGTGGGAAACAGGCAAACGGAAGAGAGTTCCACAGGCGTGCACTTCTAAGAAAGAAGCTTTGTTCATTTTGATTTAGGCACAGATAAAGAGTGCAGAAAATTACTGACAGTGGTTTCAGCTAGACGGGTGCTTTTCGTGTTGATAGGATTTGCCACCTCACACCACAACTCAATATATAAGGAAGACTAAAATCAGAATTAGAGTCAGTCGGAACGAGAGTCTTGCGGCCAAGATGAGGAAACGGAATAAAGAAGAAAGGGATCTGAATTGATTCAACAATGCAGAGGCCCTCTCAAAAATGACAAAGATCCTGTTTACAGACTGTCTACAAATAATAATATACGTGTTTTAGAAGTATGCATGATTTGATTTCCAGATTGAAGGCAACCGTAGTGAGGAGCACCGACCGAAGAATGGAAAAAAAGTATGTGTATTAAGATCTCCTTATAGACTACATGTATGTGAAACACATACATATACACCCATGACTGTATACACACATCTGCACACACAAAGACAGTTGATAAACGGCCATGTCATAGTTATATAGACCTACATACACGAAATATACACCCACCTGTATAAGGCAACTGCGATATACTGTTCTCAGAACAAGATTATCAGTTTGTTGATGAATGCAAACGGGACTGCTACTTGTTGATGAATGCAAACGGAACTGCTACTTGTTGATGAATGCAAACGGGACTGCTACTTGTTGATGAATGCAAACGGGACTGCTACTTGTTGATGAATGCAAACGGGACTGCTACTTGTTGATGAATGCAAACGGGACTGCTACTTGTTGATGAATGCAAACGGGACTGCTACTTGTTGATGAATGCAAACGGGACTGCTACTTGTTGATGAATGCAAACGGGACTGCTACTTGTTGATGAATGCAAACTGGACTGCTACTTGTTGATGAATGCAAACGGGACTGCTACTTGTTGATGAATGCAAACGGGACTGCTACTTGATGATGAATGCAAACGGGACTGCTACTTGATGATGAATGCAAACGGAACTGCTACTTGATGATGAATGCAAACGGGACTGCTACTTGATGATGAATGCAAACGGGACTGCTACTTGATGATGAATGCAAACGGGACTGCTACTTGTTGATGAATGCAAACGGGACTGCTACTTGTTGATGAATGCAAACGGGACTGCTACTTGTTGATGAATGCAAACGGGACTGCTACTTGTTGATGAATGCAAACGGGACTGCTACTTGTTGATGAATGCAAACGGGACTGCTACTTGTTGATGAATGCAAACGGGACTGCTACTTGTTGATGAATGCAAACGGGACTGCTACTTGTTGATGAATGCAAACGGGACTGCTACTTGTTGATGAATGCAAACGGGACTGCTACTTGTTGATGAATGCAAACGGGACTGCTACTTGTTGATGAATGCAAACGGGACTGCTACTTGTTGATGAATGCAAACGGGACTGCTACTTGTTGATGAATGCAAACGGGACTGCTACTTGTTGATGAATGCAAACGGGACTGCTACTTGTTGATGAATGCAAACGGGACTGCTACTTGTTGATGAATGCAAACGGGACTGCTACTTGTTGATGAATGCAAACGGGACTGCTACTTGTTGATGAATGCAAACGGGACTGCTACTTGTTGATGAATGCAAACGGGACTGCTACTTGTTGATGAATGCAAACGGGACTGCTACTTGTTGATGAATGCAAACGGGACTGCTACTTGTTGATGAATGCAAACGGGACTGCTACTTGTTGATGAATGCAAACGGGACTGCTACTTGTTGATGAATGCAAACGGGACTGCTACTTGTTGATGAATGCAAACGGGACTGCTACTTGTTGATGAATGCAAACGGGACTGCTACTTGTTGATGAATGCAAACGGGACTGCTACTTGTTGATGAATGCAAACGGAACTGCTACTTGATGATGAATGCAAACGGAACTGCTACTTGATGATGAATGCAAACGGAACTGCTACTTGTTGATGAATGCAAACGGAACTGCTACTTGATGATGAATGCAAACGGCACTGCTACTTGATGATGAATGCAAACGGAACTGCTACTTGATGATGAATGCAAACGGAACTGCTACTTGATGATGAATGCAAACGGAACTGCTACTTGATGATGAATGCAAACGGAACTGCTACTTGATGATGAATGCAAACGGAACTGCTACTTGATGATGAATGCAAACGGAACTGCTACTTGTTGATGAATGCAAACGGGACTGCTACTTGTTGATGAATGCAAACGGGACTGCTACTTGTTGATGAATGCAAACGGGACTGCTACTTGTTGATGAATGCAAACGGAACTGCTACTTGTTGATGAATGCAAACGGAACTGCTACTTGATGATGAATGCAAACGGAACTGCTACTTGATGATGAATGCAAACGGAACTGCTACTTGTTGATGAATGCAAACGGACTGCTACTTGTTGATGAATGCAAACGGAACTGCTACTTGTTGATGAATGCAAACGGAACTGCTACTTGTTGATGAATGCAAACGGAACTGCTACTTGATGATGAATGCAAACGGAACTGCTACTTGTTGATGAATGCAAACGGACTGCTACTTGTTGATGAATGCAAACGGAACTGCTACTTGTTGATGAATACAAACGAAACTGCTACTTGTTTATGAATGCAACTATTCATGGTATAGTTAGATTCGTGGTCAAGTTTTACTCTTCTAGATCTGCTGTTCTATTTATGCCAATACATATTAACAGGCTAACCTCGACAAAGACGTGGCTCGTCACCCTGTATGGATGGTCATTCACTATGAAGAACCTTTCTGTTGTGCATCACATAGTGATATGAGTAGATAGAAACCAGTCGGGAGAATAGCCTTGAGCCCTTGGAAGGGCATAGGCCATCCACAACATTGTAGATGCTTTTATAGCGAGGAGTTCTTTTTTTGGGGTGAGGGTGCTGGCCTCACTCCCAACCTTCTCAGAAGGTACATACAGCACCTAACCTTCCCAAATGGTCATCCATCTGGTACTGGCTAGGCTCAATGTTACTACCCCTCTGCAAACTCTTTACCTTTATATATCTATAGATCAGTCAACAAAATTTTGGGTGATGTCAAAAACTATTTTAAGTCATGAAGCAGGTCGAACAGTTAAAAGTAAATGCTTGGGAGAACAGACCTTTTAGGACTGAACAGAATAATATGTTACTGATTGTCGAAGATGTATCTGCGACTGGTATAAACAAACCCTACTCAAATTGTACCAGGTAAGTATTTGTGTTTGTCAGTGTTAGTAAAGCAGACAATCATATGGAGGGGGGGGGGTACATTTAACAAAATCACCATTTTATGCAACCACACAATTTTATAGGGCCACATGATTTTATGGGGGGTATATTTAATAAAATCGACATTTTATGCAACCACACAATTTTATAGGGCCACATGATTTTATGGGGGTACATTTAATAAAATCGACATTTTATGCAACCACACAATTTTATAGGGCCACATGATTTTATGGGGGTACATTTAATAAAATCGACATTTTATGCAACCACACAATTTTATAGGGCCACATGATTTTATGGGGGTACATTTAATAAAATCGACATTTTATGCAACCACACAATTTTATAGGGCCACATGATTTTATGGGGGTACATTTAATAAAATCGACATTTTATGCAACCACACAATTTTATAGGGCTACATGATTTTATGGGGGTACATTTAATAAAATCGACATTTTATGCAACCACACAATTTTATAGGGCCACATGATTTTATGGGGGTACATTTAATAAAATCGACATTTTATGCAACCACACAATTTTATAGGGCTACATGATTTTATGGGGGTACATTTAATAAAATCGACATTTTATGCAACCACACAATTTTATAGGGCCAAATTGAAAAATCACCATTTTATACATCCACACGGTTTATGGATAAATGGTCTCCATTCTGTCTCATGAATCAATGAATACCCCCTGTAAGGGTAGCTGACATGTAATTGTGAAGCAAGGGTTGTGCAATACCAAACCACACTTCTCCTGGGTCGGCATTGCCTGATTTCAGTGGCAAGGAGAAGTTCAGGACGACTGGAAACAATGCCGAGATAAGCAGAGAGCACACACAGCACCTGGTATTCCCAAAAGTTCGCCTATTTTAGTACTGAATAAGCTCAATACTGCTTAACTTTGGTGATCTCACGGGAATCAGTATGTCAGTGTGATTATGCTGTATATGGTTTTATAGGACCATATTAAAACAAATAGCCATTTTATAGGCAATGATTGATATTTAATATAGGCAAAATGAAAGACTTAAATGAAATATGCCTTTAATTTTTAGTATTCAATATTTTGAAATACTGTAGAATATCATTTGATAATTAAATGGAATTGTAGAAGGCGGTATAATGCAGAAGTAACGGAAAGACACAAGCTGAAGCAGGTGAGAAATTTATTAATACAACTTATAAATACATGTGTACATATTCATATTTCATATACGCAGTATATTTATATTTGCACAGTGGTTACCTGGGAAAGTCGCTCTGGTGGTATGTCCGTGTAATATAATATTTCGAGAAAGATCTCTTCGTCAGATATTTACTTGACTTTGACAAACGTGTAGCTGTAAGCAGTGACTATAAGTAAATATCTGACGAAGAGATCTTTCTCAAAATATTTTATTACATGGACATACCACCAGACTGACTTTCCCAGGTAACCACTGTGCAAATATAAATATACTGCGTATATGAAATATGAATATGTACACATGTATTTATAAGTTGTATTAATAAATTTCTCACCTGCTTCAGCTTGTGTCTTTCCGTTACTTCTGCATTGTACCGCCTTCTACAATTCCATTTAACTACATACTATACAATGCTTCAAGCAAACTACACCCACCATTTGATAATTATTTGAAACATAAAGGTAACTCGGTTTAATCATTAAAAAGTTGCTAACATTTTGTGCGCCATATAAATTCATTTGATGTGTCCCATGCAGCATGTGGGCCATAGTTTGCCAACGCCTGCTCCATTATCTAATATATAAAAGACTATCTGTCTGTCTGTCTCCATTTTTTCAAACACTATCTTTTCCTAAGCTAAAAGTTGCAGAGCAGCGCTCTGATTGGACTTTTTATGGACCATTCTTTTATGGGTCTTTAGCCAGTTAAAATAGTTTTTAAGGGGTCAAAATTAAAAAAAATCGTTAAACATTTTGTATATTCATCTTAGTTTTTTTTTAAATTTTTACTCAGTTCATATGCGTGTCAAGTTGGTACAGTGGTAACGTCACCAGCTCTGAATGCTGCAGTTTTGCTTTCGGTTCCGATTCTAGCTGATCGCACCAAAATGATATTTTTTTTTACTTTTTAAATCACGGCTCTATAATGATATATACAATATCTGGACAAATTAAAATATCATATTTAAGCGTATTTTACGACCGGGCAAAGCCGGGAGCCCCGCCCCCTCCTTAGTCTTTAACTACAAACTTTTTGATGACGTCAAAAACTGATAGGGCAGGTCGAAAACTTTCCTTTCTATAGATTTTTCCCACCCTCTTTAAAGCTAATATTCCGCGAGAATTCAGATCGTAATTGTAAACCAGCAATTTTTTTTTCCGATTCTTTCTCCAAGGCTTTATAGTCATGAAGTATACAAGTTTGTCTATGAGGAAAAGAAGGAGAAGAAAGAACAAAAATAGATAAAATAAATAAATGCAATGTTCTTATTGGTGTAATTGAAGACGTGTACAGCAAGAAAGAAAACGGTGAATATATCTTTAAAAAGATAATGATAGAAGTTCGCGAAGAGGATCCGTTTTAAATATGTCTGCCATCCTCTGCAGTCGACATTAATATTGATCTCTCAAGAAATACATTTACAAAACTACAATCCAGATAACATAATAAAGTCATCGCTCTCTCTACATATATATTAACGACTATATATCAGTCTGCTGTCTGTCTGTCTGTCTGTGTTCATATTTTCAAACTCTATTTCTTTCGAAACTGAAAGTCGCAGAGCGGCGCTAGGGGCCCTGAAATGGTTGGATTTTTTATGGGCCGTTCTATTATGGGTCTTTAGCCAGTTAAGATTATTTTTAAGGGGTCAAAATTGAAAAAAAAATTATTAAGCATTTTGTACATTCATCTTAGTTTATTTTTAATCACTTTATATACGTGTCATGTTAGTACAGTGGTAACGTCACCAGCTTTTAATGATACAGTTTCGATTCTAGCTGATGGCCCCTAAATACTTTTTTTTTTTTACTTTTGAAATCACGGTTCTATAATAATATATATGAAATCTGGACAAATTAAAATATCATATTTAAGCATGGGCCCCTCCCCGCTAGTATATATATATATATATATATATATATATATATATATATATATATATATATATATATATATATTCCTCAATCCCCACAACCACAAAAACTCTCAATAAAAACCCTCTGATCTTCCAGATATATTCTTTCTCACAATAAGCTTATAGCCCCCAAATTCTTTTCAAAAACCCTTTTTTAAGTATCTATGCTTCATCTTTTTTACATTGCCCATAATCCCACCAAACAATACCCACTCATTATAAGAGTTCACCCTATCATTGCCCTAATTACTATTATTGCAAAGATAGGTTGTCATGACAACCAGATCATGATCTTCCCTTACTCCACAGCGTTCAACTGCCTTGACGTTGGGCCACTACTCTACCTCACCCTTGAATGAACTCAATCCACCTCTTGGTAACTTTCTACACATCCTTCAAATCACTTTTTCTTTTGGAAAGCCTCACAGACTGGACTTTTTCATTAAGATATTTATTCCTTGGACCATTCATAATCCCCAACATGCACTCGGACTACTATAAACATGGATATCTTATTTCTACCACTTCCTCGGATTCACCTAATTTTGGACTCAACAACCATGCGAACACACTCTCATGTGAAACCAATTTTTTCTTTTTTCCCCCACTCCATCTGTTTCATTATTCTACATTTCATTTTCACGCTAGTGTGATCCTTTTCATACTTAGTTTCTTTAAATATTTTACAGGCAAAATTTTTTTATGCATTTTGCTAACTCCTCCCCTCTCACGAGAAGGAAAGTATTTCTTCGAAACTCCAAGGATTAAGAACTTCTACCTCTATTTTTGTTTCCTTTCCAAAAAATAAATGTGTGCTTAACTCTTGCTAAAGTGTTTCTCAACATACTTTATTACATATGTGTGTGTGTATATATATATATATATATATATATGTGTGTGTGTGTATGTATATATGTATGCATATACACATATGTATATGTTCTATTGCATTTCCAAATTTGCTTCATTTTGAATCTGTCCGTTACACCTCTGCACTATATTACCCCCTATAAATGTAAATTTTCTTTATATACACACTAAATAATGCTTCAAGTAAACTACATTAACCTTTTGAGTAATATGTATTTGATTAATGTTTTCTCTTCATCATTTCTACTTCTTATTATCGCACCCCGGCACTGCTGAGGTTTTACCTTGGCATCAAAATTAACAATCTAGACCATTCTTGCAATAGCTTTTTCCCTGTTTGTTGCGGTATATCATGTGATTTTTTTTGTTATTGTTGATTTTGACAATTTAATGACGGTTCGGTTTAACTGTTGTGGACGAAAATCTTATTCGATAAAAGTCAGTATGGTTTAGTTCAAATTCTGTAGAACCACTGTCACATAGTAGGAGGGTGTAACAGTGTATATCCAATGTTCATGTAATCGAATGTATATAATTAACGGTTTCTCGCTGTTGTCTGATGGCTCCTATTTTTTTTATCAAGGCCCAGAAGCAATTCGAGGATAAGGGTTAAAGAATCTATAGTAGCAGAAAGAACAATATCCTAGTAATCGTTAGAAGTGTAAATTTGGTAAATCAGATTACTTAAAGGCAACGACTGATCAAAAACTTGTTTATATTGGACTTGAAGACAGCCATGTTGTAGCCAGCTGGAAAGCAGGACAACGGAAGAGAGTTCCACAGGCATGCAGTTCTAAGAAAGAATCTTTGTTCATGGAATCTACATTTAGGTTTAGGCACAGATAAAGAGTGAGAGATATTATTGATAGTGTTTTCAGCCAAACGAGTGTTTCTCGTGAATGTTTGGCGAGGAGAGAGTATAGATTGGAGCTCAGGCGAGCACTTGCCATGAAAATAACAATAAAACAGAGACAGACTTGCAACGTCTTTTCTGTGAAAAAGAGGTTGCAGGGAAGAGAAAAGGGGCATCCCCCACTAGACTACAAAGTCTATTCTGAACTTATTCTGATTCTGAACTCATTCTGATAAGCTGCTTCTAGCAGCTCCTGCCCAGATGTGACAGCAATACTCCATCCTTGGCCGTACCTGGCTTTTATATAGATAGAGAATTGCATCAGTAGGTAGATATCAACGTTTCCTTGTGTGTGTGTGTGTGTGTGACATACAATACAGTTCAAGATATAACATTTAATACACAAATAAGGACGAGATACAGTCTTAGGGTTAATATCTTGCCAACTGAAAAAAACATACCTTCATTCGTCCGTGTCTTGTTCAATGAATTGACCAAGCTGAAATTGAAGATCCTTTTAAGGAATCGACTAGTAACGTCGGTTGTATTTTCAAACAACTTTATTCGGCGGATACTTTCCATATTGGAAGATTGGACGCTTTTCTGTTCTACTCCCGTTTGCGCCCAAGCCCAAAGGCCTGTTGTTAGGGACTCAACTGTCCCACAGGTTCGGACTATCTCTCCTTAACTTCTCTCCTGGACTTCTGTCCCGGATTTTTTTCGTAACTAACCTGTATATATCTAAACTAACAGATCCTATTACGTTACTTACTTCCATGACCTAACACGTGACTTCCAAACACATTTTCGATACTTGATTTAGTCACGTTGAATAACTCCATGCTGAGTCTGCTGTTTGGAAACCTACATTCTCGTCGATGCCAAATTCCAAGATCTCTTTGTTCTAAAGTAAATATTTTAATAAACATTCGTTTGTTTCAAACATCCTCTCTGCATACATTTTTCCACATAGCAGTTAACAAAACAAAAATAATGTTCACTATCTAATATTTTTAGATTTTCTTAACCTGATGTTGCCTCGGCATAATATAACACCACTAAGCAGACAAACCGAACATCTTATGTACAACCGTTTCAATATACCCCACCTCCACCCCCGTCTCCGAAAAAAAGTAAATATTGTTCAATGTATCGAAAGATCAAGTATGTATCAATTTGCTGTCTGTTCACCTTCTTGGATATTAATTTGGCTTTTGTGATATTTGGAACTTTGCCAACGGAATATTGATGCCTGTAAGCATAGCCAAAGCAAAAAAACAAACAAACAAAAAAAAAGAACAAACACCATTGAAATATAAAACATGAGGACATTGAAGGCTACTATGATCTTATTAGCTGATACCAGCCTCAATTCATCTGGCCTCCCTTGAGAGAACGTATAACCAATAAATTACACTTCATCAATGATGACAGAGATTAACAGAACTCTCTACTTTGCATAGAAAGCGATAAAAATTAAAATAAGAACAATAATAATTAAACAGAAACAACTAAAAAAAAAAAAAAAAAAAAAAAAGCAAAAACAAAAATAGTCTTTGGTTGACTTTCGTGTCATATCGAAATTAGTAAAAATACGAAAAAAATTAAATTATGAAAAATAATCGAATAACGCTGGGTGGTTCCAATGTAGAGAAAGACTATTAACTGTGCCAAGTTTTGTTGCTCTACAACTTCGAGAAGCTGTGGGTCATATATATATATATATATATATATATATATATATATATATATATATATATATATATATATATACAGGGTGTCCCAATAAAATTTATACACTCTTTAAATAACCATAAAACCAACATTTATTATAAGAAAGACAGGTTTCATACACCCAGACAGTTATAAACATTAGAAAAGCGTTTATCTACAATGAAAATAAAAACTGTGTGGATGTAAACTTATGCTATATTAAAAATAATTAAAATGGCCTAGTCCACGAGAATGGTTAAGTTAGTTAGGATAGTAATTAAAGTATTGTGATTATAATATTATTATTAAATTATTGAAGAAAACGAAAGTTATTAAAATTTTATGTAGATATGTAAAATAATAATAATAATAATAATAATAATAATAATAATAATAATAATAATACATATATTGTTATTTGTTTTTGTTTTTGCGATACGTCTTGAATGAATTCAATTATTTATAAAAGTGCATTTTTACCTAAATCCGAGTTGGGAATAATTTTCCCTTTAACCAATTTGGTACCCCCACATGGGGAGCGGTATATTTTAAAAAATTTATATATATATATATATATATATATATATAGTAATTTATAAAATATATATGGCGATTAAGCTACACTGAATATTCTGCGTTTCATCCAACTATAGGATTCGTCAGGCTTATGCCATATATATTTTATAAATTACTAACTAGCTCTACCTACGTATTGAGCACTTTTGAAGTAAATACTTAAAGTTTACGCATAAATCTATACTTTCGTATAGTAAATTTATGTGAATAAATGAAATAGTTATACACATATATATATATATATATATATATATATATATATATATATATATACAGGGTGGGCCATAAGTCGCGCTCCAAAGGCTTTGAAATAATTCTGATAGTAATAAACGTTATTCATCAAAACCAAACTTAACCAATAAACTGAAAAACACGTTGTACACGCTGATACAATCATAAAATAAGATATATCTTACACCCAAAGAAAAGAAAATATATTTTGCCTTGCAGATTTTACAGTTTCACATCACTTAATTCTTTTGTGCGTGACTTATGGCCCACCCTCCGTTTTCGAAGATAAGGGTTGTTGCCTGATGAGGTCTCTAGTTAGTAAATACTAGTAGACCGAAACATGCTTATGACTGTGTAGTAAGAAACTACTGCTTATGTAAAGACAAATATATATATATATATATATATATATATATATATATATATAAATTAAAAATATTGTAATAAAAAAATCTACTGTTTAAAGCATTGTTGATATGGAATGCAAAATTTAAAATTTAACGGTTTTAAAGACCAAAAATAAGTGTAGATTTTTAAAAATAAATAAACATTTATTTTACAATTAAATTTGCCATTTCGATTCATAACAGGATCTTCATTAGAAAAAAAGGTTTTCTTTGATTTTTAATTTTTTCTAATGAAGATCCTGTTATGAATCGAAATGGCGACATTTTTGGTCTAAACACTTGAAATTTTAGATATAGGTTCCTTAGACATGGATCTAACTTAATAACTTGATTTGAGCCCAAAACAATAAATGTTAAGAGGTCATAATAGGGGTAAAATTTAAAAGAATTTACCGCTTTTTTTTTTTTTTTTGCTGAACATACACCTCCAAACACCCAGGCAATGCCGGGCTGAAATGCTAGTATCTATAAAAATGAACGTGTGTGTGTGTCTGTGTACATCTCCCCACTACAGACTCGAAATTTAATATACAGGGTACTGAGATTTGGGAAATCTTTGTGATCGGTTTTCGGTCTAAAATTTGGCTGTTAAGGGGTCAAAGTTCAACGATTTGACCTTTGAGAACTCTACCAAACTCCTCCGACAATTTAGGGTTTAAACACTTAAAATTTTAGATATAGGTTCCTTGGACATGGATCTAACTTAATTACTTAATTTGCGCCCAAACAATAAATTTTAAGGGGTCATAATACGGGTCAAAGTTTAAAAAATTGACCACTTTTTTTTTTTTGCTCAACATACATCTAGTCGATATATTTATTAAAATTAAATTCAATATTTCGATTCATAAAATCTTCATCAGAAAAATAGGTTTATTCTTTTCTTTTTACGTACAAAAAAAAATTATTTATATTAAAAAAATAATTATACAGATACATATACTCACACATATACAGAAAAATGCACACACACGCACTATCAAATGTATTAAAAAACTGGGGAAAATATTAGCGTTAACGTTATTAAGTAAATTAAGTAAATCATATTAACTTAAAAATTGTTTATATAAAAATTTGATACATTAAAAGGCAATCAGTATTGCACTCAGATGGGCAGTATATATAGTGAAGAGGTACCAAAAGCTAATAAAGTAAGTAAAACTTCATTATTTTTCAAAACTGTTTTTGTTTCTTTGTTTTTCGATATTTCGTCGATATTATTTAGTAAGAGTGTTTACCGGAAAAGCCAACAAACGACTACCCGAAAAAATAAATATACAAGAAATAAATGTTACCATAGTCAATAAAAGTTCAGTTCATGTTTTTTTTTGTTTTGAAATAGTTTTTAATTCTCTTTACTTGAAATAATTTCAGCGAACTGAAATTAAAACGCAATTTGAGGCGATAACTACTTAAATTAATTTTTATATAAACTACACATGCCATAATCGAATATTCCTCAAGCACAAAATATCGGAAAACATTAAAATATGTTTATAAATATTCCTTACGTTGACGGAACTCTCTTAAATTGTTAACACAGAAAACTCAGGTACCCCTCCTTCAAACTAAAAACGGGGCTCTCCATTTCAAAGTCGCTGCTATTTTGATTTTTTTTTAAACCGGTTCGTGAATTTAAAAAAAATTTTTTTTTTACAAACTACTTAAAAATACAAACCAATGAACTTTTCTACCATAAAAGTAACTTTAATTGGCTATGGTAACATTTATTTCTTGTATATTTATATTATTATTATATATATAACATTTTCTCTTTGTAAGGAAACATCATTTTGTTGGTCACTCTTGGCTACGAATGGAAACAAAGTTGATATAAAAAAAATATATTTTCGCAAAAATTATCTTTACTTTCATCATATTTTGCTTAGGGTAAAATTTTTGAGTATCAAAACCTATCTCTTTACAACCTCCTCCTTTTCATAACCTATCATACTTTCATCAATCACAGTCCATTTTCTGTAGGCTGTTTTTGAACCCAGTCAACGACGGGTACTTCTGCTAGCATATATATATATATATATATATATATATATATATATATATATATACACACACAGGGTGACCCCCCCCCAAAAAAAAAACGGGCCCCAACTCTAATTAGGCCCCGTTTCTTAGTGTTTTGTCCGAATGAAATGAAACTTTGGTCATAACTAGTTTATTATATTCAAAACATCTCATCAAAACACTAGGGTCTTTGGCCTTTTTTTTTTCCGTTCTACAGCATATGTTCTAGATGGCCTCCATTTAGCTTTTGTTTTTATTTGGGGTCACCCTGTATATATCTATATATGTATATATCTATATATATACACACTGTTTGAGTTCAATGGCAAAGAGAAGTCCAGGACGACTGGAAACAATGCAAGATAAGCGGAGAGCACATGCAACATCTGGAAGTCCCAAATGGTCACCCATTTAGTACTGACCAGGTTCAATGTTGCTTAACTTCGGTGATCCAGCAAGAACTGGTGTGTCAATGATATTATGCCGTGTATATATATATTAGTGTTGGAACAATTAATCGGAATTGGAATTTGGAAAAATCGACAAATTTGAGGGTATCGGAATGGGTATGGGAATCTAAAAATTTGGTGCCTATTTTCTGATGCCAAAACGATTCTTTTAATTGTCTTTTTTATATTATTTTGTTCAAAGCAAAATTTTCCATTGCTGGTAATAATGATAAAATAATCAATATTTATTGGTTTTAAAATACAAATAAAGCTAAAATCTATAGATCATCTTCCACAAATGTAATTTTGCGTTTAGGAAAATATCTGCACATTTAATATGTGCTTTTTACAGAAATCGGGGAAAATAGCAACTCTACAGTAAAATGTTTAGAGATTTATAAAGAATCGGAATCAGAATCAGAATCGCTAAGTGTATTGGAATCGGGAATTTAGCACAGAATAGGTAATTGTATCGGAATCGGGAAAAGTATTGGAATCGTCCCATCACTAATATATATATATATATATATATATATCTATATATATTTTCAGAATGTGAGAGATTGTATATAATAAATTCCACAGCCAAACAACGTCGCAGCCCACAAGAGCCAAGACAATCAACGAACCGGAAGTCCAAGACTCGAGTTTCGCCCTCATTTGGGCTCATCAGTTAGACACATCCGAACTCTTGTGGGCTGCGACGTTGTTTGGCTGTGGAATTTATTATATATATATATATATATGTTCATAAAGAATTTGTGGGGATTAGACATTCATTCAAAAGCTAAACTTCATAACTCAGTTTGATTGCATAAGCAGATCACGTGATGCATGTCATCATAATATAGTTCAATTGATTACATCAGCATTTAAAAGAAATAGATTAGAGTTATTTCTAAAATTCTCAATAATTATGCAGTGTAAATCATTAATTCATTGTGCTGTTTGTCGCAGTATGTCTGGCCAGACAATGTTTTTTTAAAAGCTACCAAGAAGCTCACTCAATCAGATCTTGCCCACGTCTGGGCCATATTTGAGCTAGGTATTTAGGTACCCCCCCCCACCCACTCTCTCTCTCTCTTAGGCTGAGGTACGATTCTCTGCAGTTCAAGAAGATCCTCTCTCCTAGGGGTTTCCTTCTTTCTTTCAGAAGGAGTTAGTTTATTGCTAACTGGCTGAGGCGCTCTTGCCAGGAAATATTGACAAGGTTACTAAGACATTTTATTCGATGCTAAAATTAGTCCTGGGTTTTCAATACCCATCTTCTGACCTTGTGTCAAATTTTCCCGTGCTGAGCAAAGGTAAAGCCAAACTCATTACTTATAGAAATATTGGTCAGTTTTTACAAGAGACGACAAAACGAAAAAAAAAAAAGGTGGGGGTGGGGGGAATAAATATACAACAAGTAAATGTTACCAAAGGCAAATTAAACTACTCTTCTACCTTAACTGGATAAATTTTTTGTGTTTAAACTTATTTTAAAGCGTTTATTTACTTTGAAACTAAAGTCATGTCATATTGAGTTAGAATAAAAAAACTGGCGGTTTCGTCACAACCATTACATCCTCGATAATCGTTCAAAAATCAAAAATTTAACAAAATATTACTAGAAACCCATCCAATAAATGTTACGAATTGTCCGAAAATGTAACGTTCTACCACTATTTTGTTTATTTTCGATTTTTGAACGATTATCGAATTTCTAAATGTTTCAAAGTCTTTTCATTATGACCCAGACTTGACAATACTTTTGTTTCAAAGTAATTAAACGCTTTAAAATAAGTTTAAACACACACATAAAAACTTACCTAAGTAGGTAGAAGAGTAACTTACCTTACTTTTGTTAACAATTTTTTGTAGTATATATATATATATATATATATATATATTTTTTTTTTTTTTCACAATTTTTTTTTTTTTTTGGATGGCTATTGTAAAAATGCCCGAAATATTTCTACTTTTAAAACTAAAAACAGTTTCAAATAGGAATATCCCCCCCACACACCCACACACAAAAGTCGGTGAATATTTGAATTTTTAATGTTTGAGAATAAGAATTATTGTATTGTGTTTCTTTTCTCACAAGAAAAACGAAAAAGGAAAAAACAATAAGAAAAAATACAACTGTTTGCAGGTAAAAATGAGACATAAGACAAACCAGTTGAAATGTATATGCAAGTGATCTACAGCTAGCTCAAGGCCAGAATATAGTTAATAAAATATAAACACTATGCTGTAAAGTACAGAAATTTATGAGAGATTTCTATTCTTATATTTCTTTATTTCATTCGACTGTTAATAAAGAGGAAGATGGAAGAAAGAGAAAAGATTATATACGTGTGTGTGTGTGTGTGTGTTTTATTTTTATCATTTTTTATTGCATTTTCACCACAAGCAAGGCACAGTGCCACTTTGATGTAGGGGGCTATTATCTGGGACATGAATTGCAGGGATAATATGTAGGGAGTTGAGCAGCAAGATGTCTGTTTACATTACACTTGAACTTCTGCATGTCAGTAGAGTCGGGGAAGCAGGAACCCGGAAGGGAATTCAAAAGTCTAGAAGTTCTGGCGAAGAAACTTTTAGAGTAGAAGGCTTTCTGGCATCTGGGGATCTCTACTGTGTAGGGGTAGGATTTTGCTGCTTGTCGGGTTTGTCGGGTGTATTTACGTCGAGGGTGCACTTATAGCTTGTCGGAGCATCTACCATTAAAATACTTGTAAAGCAGACAGAGGGATGCAACATTTCATCGGTGGGATAGAGGCTGAAGCCTAGCTGACAGTTCGGGACCTATTAGGTTGAGGACTTTATTTTGAACTCTGTCCAAGAGTGAGAGACTAGTAGCAGATGCACCAGCCTAAATGTGGCAACAATACTCCATACTTAGGTGATTGGTGGCCTTGTAGAGGTACAAGATACTTTTAGGCGTAACTTTTTAGCATGGTTAGAAAGAGCCCATTTCCCTCACAGCAGCCCTAGCAATACCCTCGATGTATCTGTTTCTACTCATGTTCCCTGTTAAGTTTGAATGAACCCTAATTAGAGTTATGAAAAAAAAAAAATGTAATGTATCCTATACTTTTGTGTGGCACTGTATATATATATATATATATATATATATATATATATATATATATATACGAGCAAACAGTTAATAAAACATGTTAAAAAACACTTTGAAATGAGTTAAAAATATATGTAATCTGAAAAGGAAACACTAGATAAGTGGATAGTCCTTAATCCGTGGAGTTTTGAAGAAATACTTTCCTTCTCATCAGAGGGTAGGAATTAGCAAAATGCGGGATCGGATTTTGCATGCAAAAGTATTTGATGAAACAACAAGTAAGCCAAAGATTTTACTTGATAACAAAAAAGTGAAGCAGAGGGAATATGGTGAAGAAAAAGGTGATTACACGTGAATGGATAGTCTGGTGGAAGATTAATAGTCCAGTGACAGTAAAATCCAAATCTACCGGAGTGGTAGCACCTGTTAGGGTCCCAACTATGGGTTAAATAGAATCTGACTTAAAAAATATACTCCATTAAAAATCGTTCCTCAAAATAACTAGATTCGGCATTAAAGAACCTGAAAAAGGTTGATATGCCGTAAAACAAAAACAACCAACCAACCAACCGAAAATTACTTTCACAAACATCGTTATGCGAAATTCCGAGTCGTTGAGTGTTTCGGTTTCCGACTGCTCTTCAACAAACGTACAACTTTACGCCCCTCGAAATGCCTGCTTGAAACAAACTGGAATCATTCAGTAACTGAAATGAACTCGTTCAGTGGACACTGCTAAATCGCGCAATGTAAATATACTGTAAAACTAAAGCAACAGTTTATGAAATGTAATTATAAAACGTCATTCTGGGATATTAGTTTTCAAGAACAATATCTACATATGACGTTAACGTTAAGTACTCTGATAACCGAAATTCTTACAAAAGGAGTTTGCAGCAGGTTGAAAAATATGATGTCATTTCACACACTGTGCATGCAAACCGCCATTACACATTTTCTTTTTTTTTTTTAATGAAAATCTGTTGTAAATCAAGTCTAACACATTCTTGCTATTAATCTTTGATATATGCCAGTGCTTGAGAAGCAATAGAAGGGTCTTGCAGACTCAGTGATTTAGCAGAAAAACAAAATTTTGTGCAGCTGCCTTTCTGGAGTAAAAAGTTGTGAAAAAGTTCCAAGGAGTTACAGAGAAGTAGACAATGCCTGGAAAAAATAAAATAAAGGGACTTGTGAGCAGACAACTTATGATGCTGAATGAACTGTATTCGAAAACTGACTTAAAACCCTATTCACATTTAGCAGCAGTATTGGAAATTTATCAATGTTGCTGGGGTTTTCTTAATGCTTGAAGAGTTGTGTCCCTTTAACGCTTATGTGATGCAAAAACTTAAGTAACCTTGAGTTGCTCCCCATCCTTTGTCTGTTAAGCGATAACGTGTGTTTTTAGGATTGAATGACTCTGAGTTATCTTCCTTTTGACTGTCAGCGTGTCTTTATTTTTCGTATAAACATGTAAAATAAACAGACGTGTCTTTCTGCGTAAAAAGATGCTACATTGTTAATTAATTTGTTTGTTTTGTCATCGTCAATATATCTTCCACTATGAAGTCATTTAAGGAAGAATATATATATATATATATATATATATATATATATATATATATGCTAAAGCAATTTTTAAAAGCCAAGCGTGTTCATACACTTGGGGCGCTGGCTTGACTCTTTTCACCTTTCGAACTTGTGTCACATCTTCCTACGGTGGAAAGGGTGTAAATGCTTCAGATCCAAATAAAAATATTTTTAAATTTTGGAATCCATCTCTAAACCTTCATTGTGGCGGCAAAAAGAATTGATAAAAAAGTTAAAACTCTTTAGGAAATTTTAAACACCCTGTCCTCTGTTTTTCTTCTTTTTTTTTTTAATATTCATTCAATTATGGCGTTTAATCTTTTCGAAAACGAATATTAAATTTATTTTATATCACTTATCACCAATATATTTTATATCACTTATCAATAATTCCCTGGTACATTCAACTTCCCCTTTATGCTGTATCTTTTCATCAATAATATTTCTCATTAATTTAAAATATTGATTTTTTTTCCTGTCGAGATGATTGTTGAAAGGACCCTTGAGATTATTCCGTTACTTATCTTTAAATGTACCTGTACATTTTGCTTCTCAACACACACACACACACACGCACACACACACACAATTAAGAAATAAAATTAAGTTTAAAAATTTCTGTAAACTTCATGTGAATATAAATATGAATATTTATATAGTAATCAAAACTAAACAAAAAAAAAAAAAAAAGCTCAATACAGCCAAAATAGGAAATAGTGCTTGTCATAAAAACACAATTAAAGACTGTAAATAATAATTTACAAGAATTTATTGTTTGACGGGATATTTAAAAAAAAAAAAGAAGAAATATTAAGATTTTCTTAATCTGCAGAGTTTCAAAGAATGAGTTTTTTCATCAGAGGAAAGCAAATAATTATTATAGCGAAGCTATAGATTTACTGGCATTGCATGAATTGAAACTGTATTATATGAAAACTAATCATATATGCAAAAACTCCGCAGATTAAAGAAATCTTAATACATTTTTTGAATATCCTGTCGAATAATACATTCTTATAAATTATAATTTACAGTCTTTAATTAAGTCCTTACATTGTGTATATTGTGTGTGTGTGCATATATATATATATATATATATATATATATATACACACACACACACACATATATATATACATATATATATATGATGATTGCAACGTCTTGTCAGACGAGTGCCACTCCCTCAGACATTTAAAATCCATGAGCCCAAATGCCTGAGGGAGTATCTATACAAAGATGATGTTACAGAGTCTTAGCTTTGTACAGCTAAGTCTCTCTCTTGGTTCCAAATGTTGAGATCCAGCAACAAGCAAGAGCAAGATAGCCAGCAACAAATTAAACTGCAGACCAGCTTAATGCGGGTACTGGTCTCTCGCTTTATGGTTTTTTAAATCAGAGATTTGCTTCTCCTAGAAAGGTTGCCTTCACCAAGGCTTACGGGAGCCCTCTCCACCCCAATACACATATACACACACACAAATATACACGGTGCTAGTTCGCCGTTGACCCAGAAAAAGAGTTCATTCGCCCTTTGGAAGATCTTGTTTTTAATCCTCCAGGGAGACTAGCCGCCCTCCTCACCAAACAAGTCTGGTGGGGGAACCAGTTTAGTCGCCGGTGACCCGACCATGAGGCAGGTAGTACTGGGTTACATGGTACCAGTAGCATATGACATGACCTGACACACATATACACATACATATATATACACATACATATATATACATATATAGATATACACATACGTATATATATACATATACATATACTTATATATATACATATACACACACACACACATATATATACACACATACACACACATATATATATACACATATATCTATACACACACACATATATATACACACATATATACACACATATACACACACACACACATATATATATATACACATATATACATATACACACACATATATATACACATATATATATACACACACACACATATATATATATACACATATATATACACACACACACATATATATACACACATATATATACACACACACACATATATATATATATACACGCATATATATATGCACACACACATATATACATACACACACATATACACACACACATATATATACACACATATACACACACACATATACACACATATATACGCACACACACATATGCACACATATACACACATATACACACATATACACGCACACACACACACACACATACACATACACATATATATATATATATATATATATATATATATATATATATATATATCCTCTCCCTGACAGACAAATTAGTTAAAATAAAGAAATAAATAAAATTAAACAAAAAAAATAAAAATGATAAAATAGAAATAGAATAAAATAAATAATCTATATAAAAACACCTGGAAAAAGCGTCTTCAGAAATAGCTAATCATGCCCCTGATGACCATCACAGATCGAAAGTGCTCGAGGAAAATGCTCGCCAAAGTGAGAGAATAAGGAGAAGGATCAAGAAAAGAGAAAACTCATTTATCTTCGACTAGATATGTCTTAGACAATAACTTGCTGCCTAAATACACGGAGATACATAAAAATATTATCGCTATAAACCTTTTGAGGTAATTAAAGTTGAGCCCCATTTAGAGAATTAAAAAAACCCATCAACATGCGCACAAAATGCAATTGTTTTACAATTTCCTGTCGTTGAATACTGTCTGACGGTTTACTATTCATACTTGCTGACATGGCATTATCGTGCACTTAAGTTTTATGATAGAAAACCCTATAAGAGTGTGCGATTAGTAAGAAATAGTTTTTAATTAAGAGCATAGCATTTATTCATATATGAGTTACAAAGGATCAGAAATAAGTATTGGTACCATCGGTTTCAAATCCTTCAAAAAAAGGACTAATATCTAGTCGCCTATGTCGGATTCTCATCAGCCTCTGTTTAAAAAGAGTTCAACATTGGAGACCAAACTATTGCTTACATTTTAAACTGATGGTACGGAGGCTAAAGTGGCCAATATATAACAATAAAAATAGCACAAAGAAGAAAAATTATAACAACTAGAAACCCTGCTAGCAATCACCATAATGGAAACAAGAAAGCTAACAATGAAGAGAAAATTGCAACTGCAATATGTCCATTACAAAATAAATGCCAAACTAAAAGCGTCTGCAAAAGAAAACCAGAATTACAAGAAATATTACATGAGTCGAACCTGTATGGATTTTAAAACCAGCTATTATGACAATAAAAGCACATTCAATAAAAAAAACACGCAAAATGAAAACAATAACGACCCATTGCTGAGACCTCAAAGAAAAGGAACTCTTGCAAATAGTCGAGTTGGAAAATAATACGACAAACCATTACATGTAGAAATTGAG